>NC_044032.1:423361210-423661210 GCF_901765095.1 Microcaecilia unicolor
AGCAAGGCCACACTTTAGATTTCCTTACTTCCTATCCCATCAATCTGATTGGATCCTCCATATGGAAGCCTATACCTTGGTCCGTCACTTCCAATTGGACTTTACCATTAATATCTGTCTAGCGAACTTTCCTAACCAACACCCTGTAAAGTCAATAACCACCAGGGGGAAAAAAATTGACAAATCCAGCTTTTTGAACAAGCTAAAAAACTCCCTCATCCTTGATAGCCTCATACAAGAATCTGTAAAAATGGACTGGGACACCAAAGTCAATACAGTCTTTGATAAAATAGCACCAATTACTTCCAAAAAGGTCAACCCTACTAGAAAATCACCATGGTTCTTGGAAGAACTATCACACCTAAAACAAAAATGAAGAAAAAACCTCAAAAAGAAATGGAGAAAAAAGCAAAGCTACTGATGACAGATCCAAATGGAAACATAAAGTAAATGACTCCAAGCGAAAATATTACAGCACCCTAGTGGGTCAGGATACCCTTGATAATAAAAAACTATTCACCCTAGTTAGGAGCCTAACTTCCATCTACTCTCCTGCTAAAAAGCAACAAACATGCACCTTCACTCAAGTTCTAGCTGACTACTTCAAAAGCAAGGCCAATAAAATTAGAACTGACCTAGCCAAACATAATCCAAAAGAAAAAAACTTAAAAGACTATGACTCAGGAGTCAACTCCACCCTAGATTCAAATCAGGGAATCAAAGTAAACAAACTATGGGAATCCTTCCAACCACTGTCAACTGAAGACGTAAAATCACTACTACTAAAGTGCTTATGCTTGCATTGCTCCCTGACCATTGTCCAGAATTCTTGTTCCAAATCACCCCAACAGAGGTGATTCAACGACTAACAATCTGCCTTAACAAGCTACTAGATTCTGGCTCTCTTCCCTCAGATATAGGCAAAATCGTTCTCATGCCACTCCTAAAGAGTTTAGGGTTAGACCCAGCCTTCACAGCAAATTATCGCCCAGTTGCAAGCATACCGCTCTTCACAAAATTGCTTGAATCATATGTCAGCAAACTATTCTCCAAATATCTGGACACATTCTCCACATTACACCAGTCCCAATTCGGATTCAGACCAGCACACAGTACTGAAACTGTGCTCTTAGTTTTAACAACATACGTCAAACAACACCTATGCAAGGGGGAGCAGGTTCTACTACTTCAGTTTAATATCTCAGCAGTGTTCGACACAGTGCATTATCGAATGCTACTGTCTGAATCAGATTGGAATAACGGGACCAGTCCTCAAATGGTTCAACAAGGAGTTGAGGTTCCAACCTCGATAACGCTACCCAACATCACCTTCCCAGTTGAATCAGAAGCCAGAGTGCCTGGAGTTCTCCCTATCATTCACACCCCACATCAACCAACTTTGAAAGAAAACAATGTTTAAAATGAGACAAATTCGTTTAATCTCAGGGCACTCTTTGATCAAAAGGCCTTTGCACAACTGGTACAAATGCTAATCCTACCACATCTGGACTATTGCAATGCCCTATTTATTGGCATTAAGAGCAAACATAAAAAAACCTACAGATCATACAGAACACAGCGGCAAGGCTAATTTTCAAACTAAATAGATTCACTAGCACTTCACCTTACCTCACTAACCTACACTGGTTACCGATAGCTGAAAGTACTAAGTTTAAAGTCACCTGCCTAATCTTTCACATTCTTCAAGGTGCTACCTCTGTACTCTTGATTAACATCTCATCTATTTGCATTGTTCACTCCAACAGACTAAAAGAGCAACTGATCCTAGCCCCCATCGTTTCACAAGGGAATACAATCTCATAAGATCTTTAACTAACTCTTCTCAGTGGAACTGATTTCCTCTATCAGAGCGGAGAATAATTACCTCTGCTTCCGGAAAAAGCTAAAAATCTTCTTCTTCCCAAAGTTGACAATATAATACTCACCGATCATCGATCCCCTAATGAACTCTGGAACATTTAATTTAACACAGACTATAACCATACCTTATATTGCTTTAAAACACTATAGCTAACCAATAAGAATGTATTCATCCAATGTCTTACCAATAAATCTGTAACTATTGTTCCACTAATGCTATAAACTGCACTGAACCTAAATAGGGGATATTAGCAGTGTACAAGACCTAAATTAAATTGAATTGAAGTGTTCAGCAAGCTATTGGCAATAAATGAGATCATACTCCACATATCCTGTCTTAGGAGTGAGGTTCATTACTGTCATGGTATACACAAAACTAATCTATTTGGAGACATTGCCCACAAGGAAAACTCTGTTAGTACTGTAACATTTCAGCACAAGAAAAAAGATTGGGATCATGATCCTAAGAAAATTATGGAGAATGATGAGGTTATGCTTACCTGGGACATTTTATCTTCAACTGATAACAACTTGATGCAAGACTGTTACAGTCTTGGAGGGTTTTAAATTGCTCTTAGCGCTAGGAATTTTATTTGATGGTGTTTTTCATGAGCAGAGCACAGGCTCTAAGTTTGTTTTCCAGTCTTCCCTTGAATTGCTTACCATGTTAAGCATTAAGGGGCCCTTTTATAACACTGTAGTAGAGCTACCGCGGCATTGGCAAGTGCCAATCTGACATTACCGCTGGCCCACTGTGGTAACTGGTGGTAGTGCTCTCCCCACTACAGTCCATTTCCGTCACGCCAGAAAATGTTTTGTGCCGGGGTTTACCTGGTGGTCATCAGGCAGCGCTGTGTGCTGCCCAGTTACCACTGGGTTACTGCGGGACCCCTTACCGCCTCCTAAATAGGTGGCAGTAAGGGCTTCCCTGGAAATGGTTGTGCGGCAAGTGTGCACTTACCGCACAGCTATTTTCTTTTTTTTTTTTGCCTTGGGGCAAATCCATGTACCGATGCTATCATAGGGCCCCTTTTAGTGCACTCTGCCCCCCCTTGTTGGCTTTAGGTATTAAATTCAATTTGAGCAATCTTTTCAAAAAGAAAGTAAAACATTCTTATTTCTGACATACATATGGTATTCGTTGAAGTTGTGCAGCTGAGCAGGAGGTAGGAAGAGTTGTTATCTTTCTCCTCTTCCTCTGTCTCTATCCCTATTGGTAGAATTCTCCTAGTAATAAATTTTGCTGCAGAGTATTGTATTCAATTAATTTCTGTAATATCAATAGATTTGCCCCTTTAGACAGGTTATGGCCTTATTTATCTAACTTATAATACTCTTTATTTGTTAAAGTCAACTTGAGCAATATTTTCCTCAAGTGGGGTAGCTGATCACCGGTTCTGCACTTCTTCCCTCCCTCCCACCCCCTTCCTACCCCCACCCACTACGCCCCACTTTGTTGGCTCTTTATTTTTACTCTGTATTTTAGGTGTTAAATTCAGTTTGAATAATCTCTTCCTTTTCTGGACCCCAGTATAGGAATAACTGTTGGGGGTCATTGACAAAGGGAAATTGATGGGGTTATCAGGAGCTGAGATTTGTGGTTGCGGCATCTGGAGGGGGAATGTGCGGGGGGGGGGGGGGGGGGAGGAGATTATTCATAATCCATGGGAATGGCTAATCTGCAGTAGTTGCCACAAGTTAATCAATGCCGTGGTAAATTAAGGTGTGGTAAAAGCTCAATTTTACTGCACTTTCACTATCCTCAGTTTTGCATTTTCTTGTTATTTGATTTAAAATGTATTATTTCAAAACCTAATAAATAAAAAATAACACAGAATGTATTCTTGTTAGCAAAGAACAGTTATATTGTTCTCTCTCCAGGCTCCTCGGTGTAAAGGATGCAGGCTTCTAAATGGATTTAGTTAAACTTCTGAGTGCTGGATCCCAGGACACAGGGAATATCTTTTACTTAAGGCAGCACTGGTGTTTGGTCCATGTGATTAGGTATAGCTGTGTACTACTATCTGCTCTCTACACCAAAGCAGGGTGTTTTCGACTCCCCTCCCACTGGACCACATCCAAAGGCAGATCAGGGCTGCTAATGCCTGGATGGCACCTACTCAAAGTGTGGTCCAAGGTACTGCTAAGATATGTCCACTGGAGCAGCATTTGGTTAAAAGGTTGTGAGTAGAATGGGTTATGGTTGCCTCTAAAACTCATGTCATAAGTACATAAGTACATAAGTAGTGCCATACTGGGAAAGACCAAAGGTCCATCTAGCCCAGCATCCTGTCACCGACAGTGGCCAATCCAGGTCAAGGGCACCTGGCACGCTCCCCAAACGTAAAAACATTCCAGACAAGTTATACCTAAAAATGAGGAATTTTTCCAGTCCATTTAATAGCGGTCTATGGACTTGTCCTTTAGGAATCTATCTAACCCCTTTTTAAACTCCGTCAAGCTAACCGCCCGTACCACGTTCTCCGGCAATGAATTCCAGAGTCTAATTACACGTTGGGTGAAGAAAAATTTTCTCCGATTCGTTTTAAATTTACCACACTGTAGCTTCAACTCATGCCCTCTAGTCCTAGTATTTTTGGATAGCGTGAACAGTCGCTTCACATCCACCCGATCCATTCCACTCATTATTTTATACACTTCTATCATATCTCCCCTCAGCCGTCTCTTCTCCAAGCTGAAAAGCCCTAGCCTTCTCAGCCTCTCTTCATAGGAAAGTCGTCCCATCCCCACTATCATTTTCGTCGCCCTTCGCTGTACCTTTTCCAATTCTACTATATCTTTTTTGAGATACGGAGACCAGTACTGAACACAATACTCCAGGTGCGGTCGCACCATGGAGCGATACAACGGCATTATAACATCCGCACACCTGGACTCCATACCCTTCTTAATAACACCCAACATTCTATTCGCTTTCCTAGCCGCAGCAGCACACTGAGCAGAAGGTTTCAGCGTATCATCGACGACGACACCCAGATCCCTTTCTTGATCCGTAACTCCTAACGCGGAACCTTGCAAGACGTAGCTATAATTCGGGTTCCTCTTACCCACATGCATCACTTTGCACTTGTCAACATTGAACTTCATCTGCCACTTGCACGCCCATTCTCCCAGTCTCGCAAGGTCCTCCTGTAATCGTTCACATTCCTCCTGCGACTTGACGACCCTGAATAATTTTGTGTCATCGGCGAATTTAATTACCTCACTAGTTACTCCCATCTCTAGGTCATTTATAAATACATTAAAAAGCAACGGACCCAGCACAGACCCCTGCGGGACCCCACTAACTACCCTCCTCCACTGAGAATACTGGCCACGCAATCCTACTCTCTGCTTCCTATCTTTCAACCAGTTCTTAATCCATAATAATACCCTACCTCCGATTCCATGACTCTGCAATTTCTTCAGGAGTCTTTCGTGCGGCACTTTGTCAAACGCCTTCTGAAAATCCAGATATACAATATCAACCGGCTCCCCATTGTCCACATGTTTGCTTACCCCCTCAAAAAAATGCATTAGATTGGTGAGGCAAGACTTCCCTTCACTAAATCCGTGCTGACTTTGTCTCATCAGTCCATGTTTTTGTATATGCTCTGCAATTTTATTCTTAATAATAGCCTCCACCATCTTGCCCGGCACCGACGTCAGACTCACCGGTCTATAATTTCCCGGATCTCCTCTGGAACCTTTCTTAAAAATCGGAGTAACATTGGCTACCCTCCAGTCTTCCGGTATTACACTCGATTTTAGGGACAGATTGCATATTTCTAACAGTAGCTCCGCAAGTTCATTTTTTAGTTCTATTAATACTCTGGGATGAATACCATCAGGTCCCGGTGATTTACTACTCTTCAGCTTGCTGAACTGACCCATTACATCCTCCAAGGTTACAGAGAATTTGTTTAGTTTCTCCGACTCCCCCGCTTCAAATATTCTTTCCGGCACCGGTGTCCCCCCCAAATCCTCCTCGGTGAAGACCGAAGCAAAGAATTCATTTAATTTCTCCGCTACGGCTTTGTCTTCCTTGATCGCCCCTTTAACACCATTTTCGTCCAGCGGCCCAACCGACTCTTTGGCCGGTTTCCTGCTTTTAATGTATCTAAAAAAGTTTTTACTATGTATTTTTGCTTCCAACGCTAATTTCTTCTCAAAGTCCTTTTTTGCCCTCCTTATCTCCGCTTTGCATTTGGCTTGGCATTCCTTATGATCTATCCTGTTACTTTCAGTTGGTTCTCTTCTCCACTTTCTGAAGGATTGTTTTTTGGCTCTAATGATTTCCTTTATCTTACTGTTTAGCCACGCCGGCTGACGTTTAGTCTTTTTTCCCTTTTTTCTAATACGTGGAATATATTTGTCCTGAACCTCCAGGATGGTGTTTTTAAACAGCATCCACGCCTGATGCAAGTTTTTTACTCTGCGAGCTGCTCCTTTCAGTCTTTTTTTCACCATTTTTCTCATTTTGTCGTAATCACCCTTTCTATAGTTAAACGCTAGCGTACTTGATTTCCTAGTTTCACTTCCTTCAATGCCAATATCAAAACCGATCATATTATGATCACTGTTATCAAGCGGCCCTCGTATCGTTACCCCCTGCACTAGATCATGAGCACCACTAAGGACTAAGTCTAGTATTTTTCCTTCTCTTGTCGGCTCCTGAACTAGCTGTTCCATGAAGCTGTCCTTGATTTCATCAAGAAATCTTATGTCCCTTGCGTGTACAGATGTTACATTACCCCAGTCTATATGCGGGTAATTGAAATCCCCCATTATTATTGTGTTGCCCAGTTTGTTTGCGTCCCTGATTTCCTTTAACATTTCCGCATCCGTCTGTTCGTCCTGTCCAGGCGGACGGTAGTACACTCCTATCACTATCCTTTTCCCCTTTGCACATGGAATTTCAATCCACAGTGATTCCAAGGAGTGTTTTGCTTCCTGCAGAATTTTCAATCTATTTGATTCAAGGCTCTCGTTAATATACAATGCTACCCCTCCACCAATCCGATTCACCCTATCACTACGATATAATTTGTACCCCGGTATGACAGTGTCCCACTGGTTATCCTCCTTCCACCAGGTCTCAGAGATGCCTATTATATCTAATTTTTCATTTAGTGCAATATATTCTAACTCCCCCATCTTATTTCTTAGGCTCCTGGCATTCGCATATAGACATTTCAAACTATGTTTGTTGTTCCTAAGTACATCATGCTTAGTACTTGACAGTATTAATTGGCAATCTTTTGTCTGATTTTTATTGTTATTTAAAGATACCCGATCTACTACAATCTCTTTTGCAACCTCACTATCAGGATACTCTATCTTCCCTGTTATGGTGATATCTTTGAAAGATACCTTATCCCGAACCATGCTCTTTTGAGTGACTGTCGGCCTTCCCCCCATTTCTAGTTTAAAAGCTGCTCTATCTCCTTCTTAAACGCCGATGCCAGCAGCCTGGTCCCACTCTGGTTAAGATGGAGCCCATCCTTTCGGAATAGGCTCCCCCTTCCCCAGAATGTTGCCCAGTTCCTAACAAATCTAAAGCCCTCCTCCCTGCACCATCGTCTCATCCACGCATTGAGACTCTGGAGCTCTGCCTGTCTCTTGGGCCCTGCGCGTGGCACAGGTAGCATTTCAGAAAATGCTACCCTGGAGGATCTGGATTTCAGCTTTCTACCTAAGAGCCTAAATTTTGCTTCCAGAACCTCTCTCCCACATTTTCCTATGTCATTGGTACCCACATGTACCAAGACAGCGGACTCCTCCCCAGCACTATCTAGAATCCTATCTAGGTGACACGTGAGGTCCGCCACCTTTGCACCAGGCAGGCAAGTCACCAGGCGATCCTCACGTCCACCAGCCACCCAGCTATCTATATGCCTAATGATCGAATCACCAAGTACAACAGCTGTCCTAACCTTTCCCTCCCGGGCAACATTTGTCATCAAATTCTTCTGGCATCCTTGCTCTCAGAAAGTGCACAAGTATTTCCCTTCTGTGGAAGATAAGACACTGCTCTAATTAATTTGGGAGGATGGTTCTTGTTTTTGGAAATTCAGCCTGGCCACCTGGACTTGGAAAGCATGTGACCACGTTCCCACAGTATGGCTTGTTTACCTAAACAGAGAAGCATTCTGTAATTTTTCTTAGCTCTGAACATGAGTTCTGAGCCTAATAAAAAGGGGAGTTTCTTTCAGTGAAATTGGGAGCTCATCTGTGAGTAACGTACATACTGTGCAGAAGATCTGTTCCTGGTCTAAAAAGCTCCTGGTTTTCACTGTAACGGGCCCCCCAGCTGATGTTAAGAGCCTGAATGATGTAAGGACCAGTGATGTTGTATGTATGTATTATTGCTTCTCTTCCTGGTCTAAGAACTCTTAGCATTGCTTAGATGTAGAGACCAGTGATGTAATGATTGTTTATATATAGCTAATCATTGTGTTTATATAGCTAATCGTATATACCATAATCATTGTAGAATTTAGCACCTCTAATAAAGGTTTCATTTATCTAATACGAATCCAAAAGAATCCACGGTAATTATTGAGAGTCTGTGTCAGTGAGACAGGCTGTAAATCCATAGCAGTACACCCTATCAGCAGACAATGCTCAGCCTCTCTCTTTACCACTCTTCTGCAGAAATCTCTGAAATTCTCCCATGGCTTCTTTTACACTTCCTGCTGGACAAGAACATGCCTCTTTCCATCACAAGGCTGACAGGACCATGCTGTTTTCCTCGACTTGAAATTGGCAGGTATTCATATGCCAAATTGCAGCTATGTTGTTGAATCATGATGTGAACATAATTTAAAGACACAAAAGATATATAGGACAAGCAACAAAGCCCGTTTTGTGAAAAATGAAACGGGCCCTAAGAAGGCTCTCCTCTAAGTGATTTCTCCTCTCTCCCCTGCCCTCCCCTCCATGTCCAGCGATTCTTCCCTCCCCTCCCATCCCCTCCGTGTCCCGTGATTCTGGCCTCCCCTCCATGTCCAGCAATTCTCCTCTACCCTGTCCTCCCCTCCCATCTCATCCCATCCCATGTCCAGCAATCCCCCACCTCCCCTGCCCTCCCCTCCATGGCCAGTGACTCTGTCCTTCCTGCCGTCCTGCCTTTAAGCTGTTCATCTTACCTCAGGTGGCAGCAGTGGCAGGCTGGGCTCGCGTCGCCTCCAGCCTTCCATTGCCTTCTCTCTCAGTGTCTCGCCCTCCTCTGATGTCATTTTGTCTTTCCACGAGGGCGGGACACTGAGAGGGAAGGGAACGCTGGAGGCGAGCTGACATCAGCATGCTGTTACGAATCCAGCCATCCAGGGGAGTTACCAATTATTATATAGATATTTCTGCAAATGAAAATCTATCACAAAAAATGTTTTTTGAGTCATGTAAAGTATTGTAGTTCCAGATGACAGATTAGTGCAGTGCTGATCAATCTTTTTGTGGCTGTGACCCCATGATCCGAGCCAAATAAAAGCAAATCTGGAGGTACAGAATAATGATGCACCTATGGAGGGCCCACTCAAGTCACAATACCAAATGCAGGTTTTGAGACCCCTTTTGGGGTCCTGACCTACAGTTTAAGAAGCTATGGATTAGTGGAATTTGTAATCATAAAAGAAAATTTTAAAAAGGAAATTCAAAACTATAATTATAATTGGAGAGTTTGAGAGTTTCTGATCTCAGAACAATAGTTAATATAAAATCCAATTATTGCCCTTAGTTCATGTCCAGATGGATTCAACTGCTTTTTTTTTTCTTACAAGCAAAAACTACTTCAACATCTATACAGAGATTTAAGGTAATGTTCAGTATTAATTGGGCTTTGATTTTAGTTTTACTTGCTCAGCTTTCCAAATCTGAGCTCAGGGTGAGTTACACATCAGGTACAGTAGTTTGTAAAGGATCATATGTACATTTAAAAGTTTTTTTTAAAGTTATATTTCCATGGTATACTTTGGTTTGCCCTCATTGCCTTTCTGGCCAGCATTGCACATGAAAGAACGATTGTTCCCTTCATAAATAGCGTCTATAGATAAAATAATTTGGGGATGCAAAGGGGGTGGGGGTGGTGGGGGAGGGGGAAGAAATGAGAACCAGACAAGGAGCATGGTAAGCCAAAGTGATATATCCACACATCACATCTATCCCCCACAGTATCTCCCTATATTTTACAATGGCTATAAAAACATTATAAGAAAGTCCCAAGAGACTTCTATATAATATGGAACCCCATCCACTTTCGATCACTGACTAATATCACCACTGAGATATTTGTTAGCATCATACAACCAATTCTTTCATGAGGAAGTGAGGTATGGCGTCCAAACAGGATGGAACAGAATCTAAAAAAACAAACAAACCAGCACTTCCTATTCTGTACATACACTTACCCATAGAAATTCCTCCAGTAAGTACAAGACAGGAATAGAATGATTCCCTTTACAACTCACCACATAAAAGAAATCAGATACTGATATCACCTTGGTACAACTTGACTGAAAGCCAATTTGGGCAGGGAAATAATTCATTTGCCTGAATATGTAATGCACCTTGAGCTTGGATTTGGAAAACGTGAGTAATATATCTAAAGTACAAATCCAAATCCAAAGACTGCCACAACAAAACTCTGAAGAACAGATTTCATTATTGCCTGGGATTCAAATAGCAGAAATCCCCATCTATGAAAAGGTAGCACTGCAAATATTACTCAAAGTCCTAGAAGAGCAACAGAGCTCTGACTGGAGAAAATAGACAAGCTTCATTTTTGTTAGACAGAACAAAGACTTAGGGATCCTTTTACTAAGGTGTGCAGAAAAATGGTTTGCGGTAGTGTAGACGCAGGTTTTGGGCACTCGCCAATCCATTTTTCAGCGCACCTGTAAAAAAAGCCTTTTTAAAATTTTTGCCGAAAATGGATGTGCGACAAAATAAAAACTGCCGTGCGTTCATTTTGGGTCTGAGACCTTACCGCTAGCCATTGACCTAGCGGTAAAGTCTTATGCGGTAACTGGGCAGTAATGACCCATGCACGCTAAATGCCACTTGGCAAGCGTCTGATACGCAGAAAATAAAAATGATTTTTCAGCCACAAGCAGCGGACATGCGCCAAAAATGAAATTACTGCAAGAGCCACGTGGTAGCCATATGGCGACTCCATTTTGGCGCATGTTGGGTGCATGTAGACACTTACGTGGCTTAGTAAAAGGGCCCCTTACTTCTGTCTAATAGAGTATATGGGATCACAGTATAGAAATAGAAATATTAAAATAAAAACTGAGATGGAAATGTCAAGAAGTCAGTGCCTGAAATTCATTTCCTCCTATACTGAGCACAATGTAATGATATAAGAAATGCACAGTCCCAAAGCTGACCTATTCCAATCACTAAAAACTGAAAATAAAATGCTTTTTTTCTACCTTTATTGGCCTAACATTGTGTTGACCCCATTCTTTCTTCTTTTTTCTGTTTGGTCTTCTAAGTCCTTTTCAAAGGTCTCTTTTCCATTTCCCATTTCTTCTTTCTCTCCTGTCTCCCCTTTCTTCATGATATCTGACATTGGTCTTTCCCTTTTGCTGCTTTCTCCATTCCTCTCTTGGCTTTCTGTCCACTCCTAGATGGCTATGACCCCTCCAGTCATCAAATAACAGTCCAGTTCATTAACAGGCTTCAAAGTAGAAAATGACATGGGGACAAAGTCTGTCCCCGTCCCCATGGGCTCTGTCCCCATCCACGGCCTGTCCTTTGGGATTTGTCCCCGTCCCCGCCCCATCCCTGTAGACTCTGTCCCGGTTCCCGTCCTCATGGTTACCACAGGTCCCCATCCCCTTGCCATTCTCTACTTGTAGCCTTGCTTTTCTTAGGGGAATCCAATGGGAAAATCAGAACCACATATTCCTGCAAGCAATGGGGTAAGCCTAGGACTGGATCTAGTTAGCAACCCTACCCAGATACTACTGCTAAATATCTGGGTATATGATGGCCTTTGAAAGTTACCTAGGTACCACCCATTTTCTGCATTGGTACTCAGATAACTATCCAGATAAGTTAGGGCAGCAAAATATTGTCGTTGTGCCTCCGTCTTCATTACTTTAAAGTATTTGGATGCCACTTTTTTCTGTTTTTGATGAATGGCCTTTTATCAAATTCTATTTAATCTTAAACCTTCACTGTTTTTTAAAATTTGCTTTTATGAAATAAACATTTCCCACAATAGACTAAAGGAAACGCACAAAGAAACTAGGTAGCTCCATCAAAGATGAAAAAGCAACCAACCTGCTTAACAGAAAACTATAGAGCAGATCAGTGGTAGATATACACAAATTTTATTAGTGGAGTTGCAAACAAGTATATCGCCCAACACAGGCTGTGTTTCGCCCAGAAGAACTGCATCAGGGGCTGTATTGTGATCTTCACAGTTATGGACCTGTTAAAGGGTGTGTATACTTATTCACCAACACAAAGTATTGAAAGCCAAATGTCAGCCACACAATAGTAAAAAACCCCAGCACAGACACAATTCAACACACCAAGGTTAAATCCGCACCTCAGTGTCACTAATAAAATTTGGGTACATCTACCACTGATCTGCTCTACTTTTTCCCACTTTGAAGGTTGCAGATCTTTTACTTTGTTGTTTCTTATAACAGAAAACTAATACAGTTTAACAGCCCTCATTAAGGGTCCCTTTTACTAAGCCACGGTAGGGCTACTGTGCAGGTAGCGTGCACCAAATCGGCACTACTGCCTTGGTAGCACGGGAGCCCAGTGATAGTTCTGAAGTTGGTGTGTGCAGTTTCCCATGGTAGAAAATAATTTTCTATTTTCGACCATGGAGGCATTCCCAGTGGTAAACAGCAGCGGGCCACATTGCTATGTGCTGCCCGATTACCGCATGAGTAGTTTGTGAGCCTTTACCACCTTTTAAAAAGGTGGTGGTAAGGGCTCAGTCAGTAAATAGCCACACAGTAATTTTAATATTAGTGCACTGCCATTTACTGCCCCATTAAAAAAGGCCTTTCTCCCACCGTGGCAAAAAGTGGCCCAGTGTGTACCATTTCATGCGCCAAAACTAGCGCAGGACACTTATTACCATGGCTTATTAAAAGGGCCCCTAAGAGAGAGAGAGAGAGAATATAAGATATATTACTCAAAACAATTTTTTTAGAAAATTCCAAGACAAAAATTTTAACAATTATGAGACTAAATACTTTCTGTTGATCTCTAAATATTCCAACCAGTCTAATAATAATTCTAATTAGATACTCCCGCAAAAATTTCTCAAGATGTACAGGATCTGAAAATCTATATTGAGTCCCTTGACATGTCACATAACACGTACAAGGGAATCACAGAAAAAAGGTAGCACCAATAGCTAACACACGACTCTTTAAAGCTAAAAACGTTTTCCTTGAGTATCCTAGGAAATATCTGGAAAAATCTGGATAACCTGCTGAAGATCTTAGCAAAGCTAAGAGGAATGGTCTGGAATTTGGCAGCTAAAAAATGAAGGCTTATGCATTTAGGCTGCAAAAACCTGAGGGAATGGTACAGTTTAGGGGGTGAAAAACTATGAGGAGCGGGATTTGGGTGTGATCATATCTGATGATCTTAAGGTGGCCAAACATATAGAAAAGGTAATAGCAACAACTTGAAGGATGCTTGGGTGCATTGGGAGAGGAATGGCCATAGGTTCTCAGTTCATTGTACTAACCACTAGGCTACTCCTCCACAAAAGAATGGGTAGAAGGGAGATAAGGAAAGAAAAGTTCTGTACAAGTGGGACACAGAAAAGAGAAGAAGAACTAAAAGAAAACAGGAAAAAGGGAAAATAGAAATAAGGAAGAAATGAGAAAAGAGCAAACTAAAATATTGAGACACATGCAACAAAGTAAGAAAACTATTTTATATCTTCAAAAGGAAAGCATTTTAGATTTGAATGACTTAATAGATTTGGCCTTTGCTTATTAAATTATGAATAAAAATATCTAAATCTATTGAAGTGTACCATAAAATTTCTGCAGGAATTTCACAGAAAAATAAATATTCCTTGATGGTTGCTGCTAGTTGTCACAAGGTTCAAACTTATGCTAATTCAATTCCCCTTTCTATGCCTGCAGAAAGCTTAACACTGTAGTGAAAAATCTACCTTTGAGATGTCTCAGTAAACCCACACAGTTAACCATAAAGATCAGTCCATTTATATTTGTTTACTGCCTTTTTGAGAACTGTGAAGAGTTAAAATGACTTATTCCGACACCTCCTGCTTATAGAAGTACAGTAAGAAGTTAAGGGGTGAATCAGCATGAAGCTTTTTAGGACAGATGGCTGACTCATGCTCAAAGGACATTTTCAAGGTGAACATGCAATCTAAACAAACCCATTACTGTATTTCACAGTAAGAGTGAAAACATTAATTTAAAGATAATTTCACTGAAGAACGTCTATTGGGAAAACTAGTTAGATTGCTAATTGTAATTCTGCTATCCAGTGCAGTTTCCCTGCAAAGTTACAAAACTGTAATTTACAAGCAACACGTTTTCTGTGGTCCACATGGATAAATTTGGAATAACGAGGCATCATGAGGAAAAATCTGCAACCTGCACATTTGTCAGAATATTGCACTGTATATGTATTCAGGTTAGGGCCGATTATTTTAAGTTTCCATTAGTCTATACATTTCTATCAGTCTATACTGCTTTAAGTAGTGATGCTCTGTGCAGACCCATGCATGCACCACTGCATCTATGTACATATCCCAGGGCCACCGAGAGGAGAGGGACAAGGGGGGAAATTCCCCAGGCCCAGGCCTCCAAGGGGGGCCAGGCACCGGGGTCTCTCTCTCTTTCTCTCTCTCCTGCTCCTGATGGAACCCGGGTGATTGCGTCCCAACAGGAGCAGGAGAGAGAAAACTCCAGTTCTGGGCCCCCCTTGGAGGCTGATGAGGACCCGGTGGAGAAGATACAGCAGGACCTCTGGTTTGGCTGGTGGGGGTCCCCCCCCAGGCTCCGCCAGCAGAAGAAATCTTGCTCTAGCACTGCTGCTCTTTCCTCTGCCACATTGCCTGCCATGTGGCTGCTTTTCTCCTCAGGTCCCGCATGCTCAGTTTTGAAAGCAAGCATGCACAATGTGAGAGAAAAAGCAGCCGCAGGGGCAGGCAATGCAGCAGAGGAAAGAGCATCACTGGAGGAAGACTATTTTTGCTGGCTGGACCTGGGGATTCCCCGCCAGCCATGGTACTTTGCAGTTCCGGTGGGCGGGCGGAGCGGGGGCAGCAGCAGCAGCGATGATCCGGGGGGGGGGGGGGCGGCAGTGGCGGTGATCCTTGGTGGAGCCCTGCCCAGGGCTTGGCTCAGTCCCTCGGTGGCTCTGACACATCCCACCACATGCTGTCCCATCTGGATGTGTACCACCCTGCATCCATACTCCAATTCAAACAGCCCTAATCTGTTTGCCCATCTGACCACATGCCACCCTGTATAAGTGTGCACCACTGGATCTGTGCATACATCTGACCACCTGACATCCCATCTGTTTGTGTGTGCTGCATATTAGGAACTATACACAAGTCATGATATATAAATATTCTGTATACATGTAAATACCTGGCTCACATGAGTACACAAACAGTGGACAGATTGCTCTGGAGCAATGTCTCCAAATTATTGTTATGGGTTCCCAGTGATTTGCTGTCCCTCTGTCAAAATTATCATGCTGGACAGTTAGGGAGTGAGTTCATAACAGAATGCCTCTGTGAAATGTCAAAAAAGATGCTTATTTTAGCCTAGTTCATGAAGGCAACATAGGTGCTTATGTACCTTCATAAGATAGGCTCTAAGTACCATCCTCAATAGTGCATAAATTCTACCCCACAAATTAACCCTTTTCTGAAGATGTGAATATGTACATATATTCTATGCATGTATAAGCATATGTTGTAAAGTACATTTATATCAACTCTGCCCAGCTTCACTCAAAACTATGTCTCTGAGAACCCCTATGTGCAGACTGCATAAAAGTAGCTGCAATATTGCAGTGTATCTACTTTTTAGGCATGTATACACATTGTTTGCCATATGTAAAACCATGCTTTTAGGTTCCTATCTGCTGTCATTATTTGTGTTTTTATCAGAAAAGCTTTATGAAATTGCTTCTTTAAGACTCCCAAAGAAAAGTCTGATTTTACTGGTAACAAGTTTGTAAGAAAATATATACAGCTTCAAGAGAAAATGCAGATGGTCTTTCATTAAACTCTTAAGAATTATCAGTACAAATTTTAGATGCTCTGGGCAATCACTCTGGCAGACAGTAAGGGAGAGGGAGTCTTGGATTTTGACTGTGGAATAGCAGAAATTGAAATATTTGAGGGACTTGCTGGATTAGAATAAGGATTAAGTGGGAGTGGGAGTAGGAAGTGGATGAATTCAGGAACTCAGCTATTCAGTGGGAGGTAGAACAAGGATTTGGTGATTGCAGAGGTAAAGCAAGAAGTGGAGATTCACAACTAAGAGGGAGGGGAACATGAGGACAGAAAAGAAAGATGGGCAGGGTAGCATAATGCAGTAAAAGATGGAAAGCCAATAGGAAGTCAAGTGGTAAAAAAGGGGCCTATTAAAGAATAGGGAAGAAAAATGGGAGCAAGATTTGAAGTGGTAGTATAGGGAGAAGAGGCATAATATAAAAGATGGAGAAGGGAGGAGAGTATAAGACAAAGATGTGGAGAAACGACAAGGGTGAAGAGAGCAATAGATTTTGACTGGGGCTGAGAAGATGATTGGAAAGGGAGGATAGCGAAAGGAGATGAATGGAGAGAAACTCAGAGTGGGGATGACTGGGACTATGAGTAGATAGGCCGAGATAAAAAGGCGGAGTCTGAGGTGAGAGAAATTGAGAAAAATGAGAAGAACATAAGAACATAAGCGTTGACAAACTGGGATAGATTGATGGTCCATCAAGCCCAGTATCCTGTTTTACTCTTGGGATCTTCCTGTTGGCAAGATGCCAAGAGTAAAACAGATTTTATGCTGCTTATCCTAGAAATAATTAGTAGATTTTCCCAAGTCAATCTTAATAATGGCTTATGGACTTTTAAGAAATTATCCAAACTATTTAAAAACCCTGCTAAGCTAACTGCTTTTACCACATTTTTTTTGGCAATGAATGCCAGAGTTTAATTATACATTGAGGGAAGAAATATTTTCTCCAGTTTGTTTTAAATTTACTACTTAGTAGCTTCATTGCATGCCCCCTAGTCCTACTACTTTTGGAAAGGGTTTGCAAGTTGCGTTTAGGCCTCAAAAGCACACTAAAATAAAGCTGGGGTTATTTTACCATCCAGAAGCCACAGTCCAATGCTTATGTATATATATATATATATATATATATATAAAGAAATCAAGATAGATATATAGATATATATATATATGTCTTGATTTTTTTATTCAATTTTATTCATGTTTTATTATTTTTATTTCTTTCATTTTAAGCATATTTTTGTCTTTTTAATTTTTATTTCTCATTTATTTTTATCATTTTTTGTTGTTTTTTTATTGTTTATTTTTCACAGATTCTTACATTCTATGTTGCTTCACCCATTCTGGTTATACACATATATATAGGTATATACGTTTTTTTGTATACATTTTTATTTTTAATTTATTATTTTTATATTTTATATATATATATATATATATATATATATATATATATATATATATATATATACATTTTTTAATATAATTTTTATTTATTTTTATTTTTCTATATGGTTATGATTTTTTTAAATTTTCAACATATTTTTTGAAGAAAATTGGCGCCAAGTGTTTTTGTGCATAATTTGCATACAACATGGTGTAGCATTACAGTATTTTAGTATGTTATTATTCTTTCTTTTGAAGTTATGTCAGTATATTTATTATATAATATAGCTGGAGATAAAGTTTAGTATGTTATTCTTATCTCTTATATATGTATATATATAATAAAAACTTTAAACTGCCTTACAGAAATGGTCCAAAATTAAGGCCCTGTGGTGCAACTGTACCAAGGGTATATATTATCCTTTGTTCTTCTCTTAAGAGTTTCACATCTATATTCCCTCCACACCATGACATGTGTATCTTCTTAAATACAAAGAACTTAAGGTCTTCTATAGTATGATTTTTGTCTACCCAATGCGTAACTAACGGGGCACTTTGTATATATCTCGTAATACAACTTCTGATTTGCAAAACATTTATGTCTCAAGAATATGCCAATGTTTCTTAATAATATTCTTGATCCCACCTGAGAATTGTGAGAATTTAAGTGTGCAAACTAAAGCTGGACTACGTTTTTCTCCATTTACATCCAAAAGGTCATGTCTATCTTTACCTATGGCCCTCGTAAGGCTCTGATCAGCACATTTATGGGGATAACCTCTATTAATAAACCTCTTAGACATACCTTTAGATTTGTCTCGAAAGTCATCAAAGTCAGTGCATAACCTTCGTAACCTGAGGAATTATGAATATGGTAAATTTTCTAAGTGACCGATTGTGGAAACTGGTGAAATGCAAGTAATTGTTTTTGTCAGTTGGTTTTCTGTAAATTGTGGTTTTGAAAGCTTATGTAGTTTTATAAATCAGAATATCTAGAAAGGGAATTTCACTATAATGGTGTTGCATTTTAAAACGTAGGTTGGGATCTCTTGTATTCAACCAATCAAAGAATGTAAACAAACTGTCTCTATCACCCTTCCATAGGAGAGATATATCATCTATATAGCATTTATACATCTTGATTTCCTTTACATATGGGTGTTCACTGAGAAATTTCTTTTCAAATTCTGCTACATACAGATTGACAATGTTGGGAGCCATCGCTGACCCCATAGCTGTGCCTCTAATTTGTTGGAAGTATTTTCTATCGAAACCAAAATAATGTTTTGTTAAAGCTATGGTTGCCAGAGTGATTATAAAATGGTTTGGAATTCATCTTGAATGGGTTCTTTTCATAAGGGTATTCTCTATAACCAGCAGAGCTTCCAACTCTGGAATATTAGTATAAAGTGCTTCTATATCTAAAGTGACCATAATAATGTCTTCTAGGTCTCCATCAAAATTTTCTAATAACATGATCATATGTGAGAAATCTCTCACATACGATTCAATAAGTGGGACGAATGGTCGTAAAAAATAATCCACAAATTTTGAGAGTGGTTCTAATAATGACCCATTTGCTGAAATTATGGGACAGCCAGGTGGGTTATCTAGTTTTTTGTGTATCTTGGGTAGCATGTAGATTGTAGGCACAGTTGGGAATTTAACAGTGAGGAAATTTCTTTCTTTGGATGTGATATATCCTGCATCAAATGCCAGGTTCACTAATTGTAGTATTTCGTTCTGGAGTAGTGAAGTAGGGTCCTCTTTTAATTCAACATAATATTGTCTATCTAAGATTTGTCGTTCTACTTCTAATATGTACTTTTCTCTGTCTTGGATGACAATTGCTCCACCCTTGTCTGCTGGTTTTAAAACAATCTCATGGTTATGTGATAGTGATAACAAGGCGGAGTGTTCATCCTTTGTGAGATTTTGAAAAACTTTACGTTTCCTATTTTCAAGACGTTCAATGTCTGCAAGGACACATTTATAGAATGTAAATACAACCGGATCAGGAGGACCTGGAGGAATCCATTTGGATTTGTCTTTCACCACTGAGACATCACTGTGTTTCACTGTTTCACCCGAGAAGAACTTCTTAATCAATAATTTCCTATAAAACCGAAACATGTCTACCCTAGTTTGAAAAGAGTCATACCTGGCATTGGGTACAAAAGAGATCCCTTTTCTTAAAACATTGATCTGGTAATCAGTGAGACTAACACTCGAAAGATTCACTCCGTCTGCAAACACTCATTAACTTTATTTTTTATTTTTCTATATGGTTATGATTTTTTTTAATTTTCAACATATTTCTTGAAGAATATTGGTGCCAAGTTTTTTTGTGCATAATTTGCATACAACATATGTGTACCATTACAGTATTTTAGTATGCTATTATTCTTTCTTTTGAAGTTATGTCAGTTTATTTATTATATAATATAGCTGGAGATACAGTTTAGTATGTTATTCTTATTTCTTTTGGAGTTATGTCATTTTATTTATCATATTATATAGCTGAGGATAAAATTTTGACCGGAGTTTGAACGCAGTTTTTTTCAGTTTTTAGTTTTCATTCTTGTTGAGGTAATGGTAGGCGCCATTGCTTGTTGCTTTATATCTCACATTAACAACTTGAAGGCAGGATATACATGAGAAAGAGTATACGATCTCAAGGGGTATCATACCGAACATATCTCACATCAAAAACTTGTTGAAAGGGTGTACGATCTCAAAAGGTATTAATACACAACAATGTATTTATACAGTCATGTATCCCTTTGATATATTTTTTCATAACGATTTTTCAGGTGCCTGTTCAGTCCGTGGACGAGTATTACATCACCTGTTACGTCTCTATACTTTATTTAACAGCACATATATATGCATTTAGTTTTTCATCATTTTTTTCCAGTACATCATTATTATCGTTTTATTATTTACTTGTACGTATTGACGTTATTTGTCATGTAATATTTATTTATTTATGAATTTAAGGATTACGCTGACTTGTGCATATCCTTTTTATCATGGCTATTCTTCATACCATCTTATTTTTAGAACTTTTTTAGTTTTCAAATTTAGATACGTTTCATGTTTTTTTTTTGTTTAGTTTTTTTGTTTTACAAAAAAGATTTTGGGCGCAAAATGAGGTGACGTTATCCAAGCACCGCCTTAAATTCTCCAGAGCAGCATCTACTTTTCTGTTACCTTTTGGTAGACTGTGTTTGACAGAAAGGCTGCGAGTTGTGATACTCTCAAGGCCATACGTGGTAAGCTATTTCATTTCTTAGCCTTATCTTTAATTTATTAAATTTGTTTAAGAGATCCTTGGCTCGATTGCTATATCCATGAGTATACAGTGTTCTATATAAGTTCCACATGTGAGGTTTTACTTATCAGATATGTGTGCTCTGTTCTTTGGGCATAATATTTCGATAGCCATATCAGTAAATCTTTCGGCTTTTTGTGGTCTTGCAGTAAGTGTTTATTTTTTATTTTTATGTTTCTCTTTTTATTATTTAATTTTTATTCATACTACTTTTGTACAGTTGTCTTTACTATGGTTTAGTAGGCAGCTAGTAATGTTTAACAAAGTCCTTTAAGGCATACATTCATAATCTGCGTTAGGTTTAAATAATATCATATACATATACATCAAGCACTAGTATGTTTACCTTTGAGTATGTAAACAACTATTACTTTATGGAAAGGTTCAATGTTATTTTTCAGGTCACTTGTGTAAGTTTGTATTTGTGGAGTACACATATATATACATATATTGTTTAAGAAATTGTTAATCTCCCCTTTTTTGTTTTGGATTTTTTTCTATTGTTTTATTTTTTAAGTTTCATCCTACCTTATTACTTTTCTTTTTCTTTTTATCATATATATATATATATATATATATATATATATATATATATATATATATATATTTTTTTTTTTAAATTATATTTTTCCTGATCCTTAACACACATCTTTCCACGCCCGGCATTTTTCTATAAACAGGCATTTTTACAATGAATAAGCTTATGTGTCCTATTAAAAAATGTGTGTGTGTGTGTGTATATATATATATATATATATATATATATATATATATATATATATATATATATATATATATATATATATATGTTTTAGTGTTACTTGGTGCCTTCACCTATCATTATCTATCCATCCTACTGGATTTTAACACACATTGCTCCATCAGTAACATTACATTTGCGAATATACGGTTCGATCCACAATCAAATTGTTTTTGAATCTATTACACTTACCTCTTCGCATTATGAAAAACCTGACTTTTGAAAACCTGTGCATATACATTTTTTAGTATATATATGATTTTAATCTGTTATGACATTTACCTCTTCGTATTATAAAAAAGCCTGACTGTTTTTGAAAATCTGTGCAAATATATATTTTTTATTGTATATATGATTTACATTTTATGTATATTTACCTCTTCACATTACAAAAGTACCTCACATTGTTCACTGTATATATGTTCTATATTTTATGTATAATTCTTTGTTGTCATAATTATTACAGATCATAGAAAACTGACTGAAAGACAATTGGTCTAGCAAAGAATTTTTGTATCAAAAATCACTAGGTATACACATGTTTATTATATTTTATTTGATTTTATTTCATTGTTGACATTTATTTTTTAATGCTTTTAATTATCTTTAAATGTCTTGATTTATTATTATTTTTTATATATACATTTTTATATATGTTTTTTTTGCTTATTTTGTTGTATTCACTCATAGACCCCTGATGCAGGCCGTTAAGGCCGAAACACGACTCGTGTTGGGTTGTTTTTATTGATTTGAATAAAGACCTTGTTAAAGAACACCATCTGAGAGAGGAGTTCTTTTTGGATCCACTGTCTGTTTGCTTGGCTTTCATTTTTCTTGTGGAGAGGTCACCTTCTGTTGGTGTTTGCTTCGTGAGCTATAAACCAGCCAGGAGCTAGTAAAACGCCTCTCACACCAATGGGCCATTTAATCCCTTCAGTGTCACAATTTGTAATTTGTATATCCATTTTTGTTATTTTTGGTGTAAGAAATGAGAAATAGCCCCCTTATGTCTATTGTCTACCAATTGTTCAATTGCCATATGTTGCAGTTGTTCAAATGAATGTTGCAGAGTCACGCAATGTTTAACCAAAGGCATATGCATTTTCCCCACTATTAATACAATGTTTGTGTTCAATCTATCTGGTTTTCAGCATGTGTTTCATTTGAACTATGTATTTTAATCCACAAGGACAGGTAACAGGATAAACTACTGCCTTAGAGGTACAGGATGTGGAGCATTTAATATAAATCCATTTCTCATTGACATCATCCCAATATTTAGAAGTTTCTTCAGTAACATTACAGATGACACAATGTCCACATTTAAAGTGTCCCGAACTATGAATAGATCTGTATGACCAGACATCCAACTGACAAAATAAATCAGCAAAATTTGCTCTTCTGAATAAGAAATCATACATCCTTTCTGAGTAAAAACATCATGAGCTGACAAAATTTACCAGTGTTTCTGGACAAGTTTAGCTATCTTCAGAGATAAATCTGTATATTGTAATATACAGGAAATAGCAGGGTTAGAAGGTGATCGATTCTTATCCTCCAATAGAAATTCATGATGGTTAAAAAGAGCTCTTTTATAAGAATGCTTCATCACTTTCCTTGGATATCCTCGTGTCTGCAACTTATTTTTCAACTGTTCATCAGCCTCCCTATACTTTATAGAGGAGTCACATATCCTCCTATACTGCAAAAATTGAGCAAACGGAAGACTATTTTTTGTATTAAAAGGGTGCATACTGTCATATGCCAAAAGAGTAGGTTGTCCCTAGAGATGGTCGTCCCCGATTTTCGGCGATAATGGAAACCAAGTACGCCCATCTCAAAAATGACCAAATCCAAGCCATTTGGTCATGGGAGGAGCCAGCATTCGTAGTGCACTGGTCCCCCTCACATGCCAGGACACCAACCGGGCACCCTAGAGGGCACGGCAGTGGACTTCAGAAAAAGCTCCCAGGTGCATAGCTCCCTTACCTTGTGTGCTGAGCCCCCCAAACCCCACTCCCCACAACTGTACACCAGTATCATAGCCGTTAGGGATGAAGGGGGGCACCTAGATGTGGGTACAGTGGGTTTGTGGTGGGTTTTGGAGGGCTCACATTTACCACCACAAGTTTAACAGGTGGGGGGGGGATGGGCCTGGGTCTGCCTGCCTGAAGTGCACTGCAGTACCCATTAAAACTGCTCCAGGGACCTGCATACTGCTGTCATGGAGCTGGGTATGATATTTGAGGCTGGAAAAAATATTAAAATGTTTTTAGGGTGGGGGGGGGGGTTAGTGACCACTGGGGGAGTAGGGAGAAGTCATCCCCAATTCCCTCCAGTGGTCATCTGGTCATTTAGGGCACATTTTTGTGGCTTGGTCATAAAAAAAAGGACCAAGTAAAGTCGTTCAACTGTTCGTCAGGGACATCCTTCTTTTTTCCATTATTGGCCGAGGACGCCCATGTGTTAAGCACGCCCCAGTCCTGGCTTTGCTAAGCTTCTGACACACCCTCGTGAATTTTGGTTGTCCCTGCGACGGAAAGCAGTTGAGGACACCCATAATCGGCTTTTGATTATGCCGATTTGGGCGACCCTGGGAGAAGGACGCCCATCTCCCGATTTGTGTTGAAAGATGGGCACCCTTCTCTTTCAAAAATAAGCCTGATAGGGACTCTTTTACTAAGCTGCCATACAAAGTGGCCTTAGTGTGTGCTTATGCATGTCATTGCCACGCGCAATGACCATTTTTACTGTATAGGTAATATGGCCAATCTTTCCATTTTCAACATTAACGGTCTTGTGTTAATTTCCCCATTAGTGCATGGCCATTAGTGCATGAGCATTTAACTACACGTATTTTGTAGGCGGTAAGGGCTCACTTCACTAACCGATTACCTTTGGATTCTATATAGCACGCCTAGAGATCTGCGCTGAAACCCAAGCACATCCTGCAACAACGTGCATAACTCAGTTGGCTTAACAAGCCAATTAGCGTTGTTAGCAGCACTTAACAAGTAATATTGAGCACTAATTGACAATAAATAGGATTTACGTGCACAACTCCTGAATTGTAACACACTGTGCCTAAGTTGTAATGCACACAGGCAAAAAGGGGTGTGGTTACGGGCAGGGAAATGGGCGTTTTGTGGGCATTTCAAAATTTATGCGCGTTATGGTCCTCTGTGCCTAAATCTACATGCTGGGATTTACACCACGTTTTCATTGGTGTAAATGGATGCACATAGTTTTAGGCACCAGGATATCAACTATGCATATTCTTTATACCGCGCCTAAATCTAGGCGCCACTTATAGAATACGCTTAGGTGGAAATGTTTTCTGTTAAGATTTTCTAGGCGCCATGTATAGAATCTAGCCCTTGGCGCAGAACACACCTTCTCTCTGCTCCCGACCTACTCCCAGTGCTAAAAAATAAAGGGACCTTTTACTAAGCTGTGGTAAGCACTAACGCGTGCTTACCACAGTTTTAAAACCACTACCATGGGGCAGGCTCAGAAGTCCTGCGGTCGTTTTTGGATCGGTGTACACTTCCCACATACTGCAAAAAATACTAGGGGCATGTTTGGGGGTGGAGAGTAGGCATACTCTGCATTAATCAGTTAGTGCAGCTACATTGCCGCACGCCAACTGATTAGCACGTGACAGTGCAGGACCCCTCACCGACTAGATAACAGGTGTCAGTAAGTGCTGTTGCACTAATGGCCATGCACTAATGAGGAGATTAGTGCATTCCGTTAATAGAGGAAATGGAAAATGCAGCCACTTTAGAGTCATGCTAAAAGTGGCCTCAGCATGCTGCAAACTCTGAGCTAATGATAGCATGGACTACATTTTGGTGCAGCTTAGTAAAAGGGCCACAAAGCTTATGTTTTAGTGTGTGAGAAGCACGTGCACATGCAAAAATTACCGCAGGACGCCTCAGCGTGCCACACACTAAGCACTTTTTTGCTGTGGTAAAGATGCGTTAGTGCTTACCACAGCTTAGTAAAAGGGATCCATAGGAACCTTCATAAAATAGGCACCATTTTGGACTTTTTATATACACTTCCTGTTATGAAATTATTCCCTACATATGCATTTGGTTTTATCATTCTACATCTTGTCTGGTCATATCAAGTGTTATTATTTAAACTTTTAACCTTTGCAAAGCAGTTATCACTGGACCAACAAACAGGAAACAGGTAAATAACACTTCAAACTTATGTCTTTATTTATTCATCATGCAGCATCTCATGACACTTCAGAAAATATTGACTATTACACAGTCATCATGTGTTTTTGTTCCAGCAAATGTTCCTATATTTGTCATTTTTTCCCCTTTGTGCTATATAAAGCATTCAAAGAACTGTTGGTAAACAGGAACTGTTAGTCTCCAAAATGTCCATTCTATTCCTATTCTGTTATTTGCAGAGGACCAAAATAATCTGGTTGAAATAAAGCATTCATCTGGAAACAGCAAGGATGTTAGGATTATGATTTTTACCCAGAAGAATTAAGATGTTGGCTTTGAAGTAGGGTTCAAATTTCCTCCATTTATGATTATCAGCAAAAACTACAGTAGCACCAATTTGAGGCTCTTCAAAGCAAAACTGTGTTTGAAGAGTGAGAAGATGCTAGAAAGCATTTATTAAGAACTAGGAATGCAAGATACACAGATCCTAGATAAAAAGCTTTCAGAAAACTTAGGGACCCTTTTACAAAAGTACATTCTAATGTGCGACTTTCCCACATGCTAAGGCCAGACTTACTGGGGCATGGTCAGACATTTTCTTTTCTTTCTTTTTTTTTGCAGGTAATATGCTAATGTTCCCATTAGTGCATTGCACCTGTAAAAACAAAATATACAAAGCATTTACCGCCTCTTATTTCAGAGGCACTAAGTTCTCCTACATTAAGTCAGCGCTATCCAGTTAGCGCAAGGAGTCTTAACCACTATTATATAAGAACATAAGAATAGCCATACTGGGTCAGACCAATGGTCCATCTAACCCAGTATCCTGCTTCCAAAAGTGGCCAATCCAGGTCACAAGTACCTAGTAGAAACCCAGTTAGTAGCAACATTCCATGCTACCAATCCTGGGGCAAGCAGTGGCTTCACTCATATACATCTCAATAACAGACTATGGACTTTTCCTCCAGGAACTTGTCCAAATCTTTTTAAAACACAGATATGCTAACTGTTCTTACCATATCCTCAGGCAATCAGTTCCAGAGTTTAACTATTGAATGAGGGGGTCCTTTGACCAAGCTGTGATAGAAAGGGTCCTGCGGTACCTGGAGGTAACTGAGCAGTGTGATTACCATGGGGTTAGCCCCGCGGTAAAAATACCAAAAATATTTTTCATTGCGCCAGAAATGGCACATGTTCAAGGCGGAACTACTACCGGAGGCCGCATTGGGCCGGTGGTAGTTACGGCTTGCCTCGTGGCAAGTCCGTTGCTGTGCTGCAACCCTTTAGTAAAAGGGCCCCTGAGTGAAAAAATATTTCCTCTTATTTGTGTTAACAGTATTTCCATGTACACTACTTTTTATTTGATTCTGTTCAATCTGGTCACAATACAGTTTTTATATTATTGAATTTTATCATTTGTCTTTTATATGTGACATTTATTTTTTTATTATATTTTAGAACTGAACCCTGAGGCAGGCGTTGTTTTATGCTGAAACACGGCCCGTGTCAGGTCATAAATAAAGCAGACGAACCATTTCTTGAGAGCCCTTTGTGCTTCTTCTTTGGATTGCCTGTGTTATGTACTTTGACCCTTTCCGTTGTATGGTGCAATTTTGCAAAAACCTGTAAATGTGGAGAATTCTTTATAAAATTATCCTTTTTAAAGACAATCTCCTTAAAGACATTGCCAGATAACTAAGTAGTTAACTGGCTGGATCCCTGGATTCCCTCCCCCCCAGTGAAATTTGTATCCACTGATATTCAATGGCACAACCAGTTAGGCCCACTGAGTATCAACATTAACTCCTCTCTCTCTTTCTCTCTCTCTCCCTTTCTCTCATGGGAGCTACGCATCTCTCTGTGAACCCTCACCCCACCCCACCCCACCCCACCATCATCTACCTTTGAGCCATCGCCGGCAGTGATTCCAGTAAGCAACCTGAACTATCCCTGCAGGCTTTCCTCTGCTGCAACCTGCCTTCGATGATATCACTTCCTGTTTCTTCAATGGAGGGGTCGTGGTAGAGGGAAACCTGCAGGGCTGATGCAGGTTGCTTACTGGAAGTGCTGCCGGCGATGGCTTGGAGATAGATGGGGGGGGGGGGGGAACAGAGGAGCAGATGCTACGTGGAGAGGGAGAAAGATGACGATAGCAGGGGCAGAAGGAAAGTTTTAAAAACCTGTATGTACAGGGGTAGGCGTGGGAAGGGCCCACCCAAGTTAACTTGGGGTCCACCCAAAATGGCAGGTCTAGCTACGCTCCTGTATCTTATGCACCTGAAAGTGCTTCTCAAGATTCTGTGTACATACCAAACATAGGTGATGTTTGGCTGGATAACATCAGGGTTGCAAATGAGGATGGAGGGAGACATGAAATCTGCCTGTATGGCATGTGGAGATACATCTAGAAAGGACATGTAAAATAAACATGTAAGTAAAAATGTGTGCCTCTGAGGCACATTTCAGAAGAGCAGAACTGCACGTGTAAGTGCAATATAAAATATATTGGCACACCTCCACCCTTCAGAATAAACATTTAAAAAATTTGCAAAACATCAGATAACCTTGTATGAAGGGAGACATGTACTTGCAAAGGGGGAGTTCTACCCTTTAGAAGAAAAGATGTGCATTTTACTTTACTTTACCAGGGGCTTATATTCTGCTCACACCTTGAGTGGTTCAGAGCCGATTACAGAGTAACTAGATCAACAATGTTACATTGCGTCAGAGGCATAGCTAAGTGGGTTGCCAAGGGAGCAGTCGCTCCCCCAAATGGACTTCTGATGGCAGCGGTGTCTACTTTTGACGTGATCTGTCCCGTTTAAATTAAGCTCCGGTACCGTCGGCAGTCCACTCTCGCTCCCCCTGTGCTCTCAACTTGGCTACGCTTCTCCATTGTGTTGATTAGCTTCATAATACAGAGGAGAAATAACGAGCAGTTATGTCATTGGCATTTCGCATAGTGTGGTATAGGAACAACGTTATCTTGTGGGGAATGCGTTTATATCTTATAATACAAAGGTACAGAAACAGGTTATTTTGAGTTACATGTAAGCTGGTTGTGTCTAGTGCATAGTTACAGATTAATTCCTGCCTTCAACCCCTCTCTGCCTTGTGTGGCCAGTAATGTGGGTGTAACCCCTCCCCCCCCCCGTGATAGCCATGCAATATCTTCCTGTATGGACTCCTGAATTTTGACAAGGATGTGAGAAGAAGCTTCATGATGAACCATCTATTTGCAATTGACCATTTTTTCTATTCCCGAGAGCTGGCCCGGGTTACATTAAAATCTTGAAAGTATAGGGGTTTGAGAGCATTGGTTGCAGTGGGTGACTGTCATTGCTTGATTTACTGTGGCAAACATCCCCCCCTTCCCCAGACTTCTTGTTGACCTGTGGGGGCCTTTTACAAAGGTGCGGTAGCATTTTTAGTGCACATTAATGATTAGTGCATGCTAAACACTAGAGATGCCCATAGGAATATATGGGTGTCTGTAGCATTTAGTGCATGCTAAAAACACTAGTGTACCTTTGTAAAAGGCACACTGAATTACGTATCTGGAACGGTTTCTATGTCCATTCTCAGCAAGTGTGTTGAACGGGGAGAGTCTGAAATTCTTTTATATTTTCCAGCCAAGCTGATCTTCCAACAATATAATTCAAAACTGTATTTTTGTTATTAATAAGAACAGATCAAAGAATTTTCTCTGGGTTATGCTGTGCCCATTTATTACTATGGAAATACACTGGTATAGAATCAAACTGGTATATTATAATGAGAGCCAATCATTAATAACTTCTGTAAACACATTCTTTAATACACACACACCACACACAGACACATTGTTCAGCCTGTTAATTTCCTAAATGATTCCTTTTGCTTCATAAATGAAGAATGCAGTATGGTTGTAAAACCGCCACCAAAGGGAAATACTGTACTTTTGTAAAGTGAAATTTTGACCCCTGACACAGGCACTTACTGAAACATGGGCCGTGTAGGGTCCTTGAATAAAATCTGTTTCCTTTCACTTCTGGCTCCGCTTTGTTGTTCCACCTGTGGCCTACTTCACTGATTTGCTTCACTTGTGGCCTACTTCACTGATTTGCTCACTGTGTTGCTGGTCTGCTTTGTCAAAACCACAGAAAAACAAAAATGAAACGATGGCATTCATGTTTCTCTTTCCAAGCTCCTTTGCTTTAGAGGGCTGATTGACCAGGTACTAATTCAATAAGAACTTCTCCATCTCTTCAAAACTATCTTCCCTGGCTAGCCTATATAGTTATTTATATCAGTTGGCATCCTCCTGCTATGTCTGTGAAGATCCCTTCCATCCCTTCCATTATTAAAATGGATAAAATAGTATGGTTGCTGTTTTAGTCCACTTTAAATGTAATAAATAGAAATAAAACAAAAGAAAGGAAAAGAAAATAAGGTGATATCTTTCTTTTATTGGACTAACAATACATTTCTGACAAGCTTTTGGTCTGTAGAAGGCTCTGCCTTCAAAAACTTGTCAAAATGCATTAAGGTAATCCAATAAAATTGTGCCACCTTATTTTTCTTTGTTTTGTTTTATTTCTACTTATTAAAGTGGGTTTATCTTGAATGTACCACTCAAGGGACAGTTGAAGAAATAGAATGTGAAGCCCCCTTCACTAGCCATAGGACCATCAATCTCTCCAGACATACTCTCTTCCATCACTGTTCATGGAAAATCTTTAGGCTACTCCTTGCACGTCACTGTCCAGGACAGAACTTCTGATAGCTCAGCTCTCAGGTGAAAGAATTTCCCTTCTCTATTTACTACTACTTGACATTTCTAAAGCGCTACTAGGGTTACGCAGCGCTGTACAATTTAACATAGAAGGACAGTCCCTGCTCAAAGGAGCTTACAATCTAAAGGACAAATGTACAGTCAGTCAAATAGGGGCAGTCTAGATTTCCTGAAAATATTTCCCTTTAAAATACTGGACAAAATTGTATATATTTATTTATTTATTCAAAGTGTTTGTATACCACACATTCAGGACCATCATGGTGGTTTTACAAACTGAAAGGTATGACTGTCACATAGAAAACGACGATTCATGTGAGACAACTTAAACCCATCATCTTAAAATAAGTGGTAGAGGAAAGATGATGTGGCACAACAATAAAATGCCAAAAGACAAAAGTACTAGATAACTGTATCCGTGATATTTTCTTGGGAATCCAAAGCAAAGGAGTCTTAGATACCCTGATGTGCACACACATTCAGGAACAATCTCCCAGATGTGTTGGCTACATAGGACTGAGGCTACATCTGAATGATAAAATCAGGGGAAATACGTCTTGGCTTAGGAACAGTATACTTTTGATCTAAACAGGAGCAGTGCTAACAGCATCACTTCACCACTCAACTAGGATTTTGCAACACACACTAGACCAATGAGACTAAGATTTAAGGACTCATGTGCATGCTTAAGCACCACAGGAAACTAAAGAAATGTGTCCTGGTTACAGCTATAAACATCATGAAACCGTAAAATACACACTTGCAATTGCAGTAAGCAAATATTTATTCTAATACACATGTGATGTCCTGTTGTGTTTAGAGTATTTGATATGCAGCTGCAGATTAAATGGGTATCATTATGTTGATTGATTGTGGCTGTGACTTTACCTGAAGCTCTAGATTTAGTGTAATTAGCCCTCCTGTAACAGTTAAAGATTCTTTTTTTTTTTTTACTTCACATTATACTTGGTATTATTCATCTTCTCTTGACTTAGGATCAGCTCTGTTTTCCGTTGTCACTATAACTTTTGAGCTGTATCTTTTTTTCTTGATCATGTGGACAGCAGAACAAGTACAGACACTATCTAGGCATGGTGTTATGGTTGCCATCTATTTATTTTTGATTTAGCTCATGCCCTTTCATTGGTTGCCCTAGGTAAGGTACATTCAGGTGCCTGTCTTTAAAGGGCTTGTAGTCTAAATGGAGTGGGTGTGATAATGGAGCAGGGTGGGGTTAAGTTGCCTAAGATGTTTTATATTTGTTTATATTTATTAGATTCTTGATATTCCTCCTCTCTATGGTATAACCAAAGTGGTTTACATATTATATAAACTTTCTCTGTCCCTCGTGGGCTCATAATCAGTATTGTAGATCCCAAAGAATATCATTGGGATCTGAATCCTGGTTTCACTGGTCTTCAGCCTGCTGCTCTAATCAGTAGTCTATTCCTCTACTCTGAAATGGGATGTAAATTGTGAAAATCACAGAAGAACTTAACGTTGTTAAACTATAGCATAGGAATGGTTTCCAGCAGCAAAATATATATATGTGTGGAATTCAGTTTTTGCCTACGGCTCTGCCAGTGTCACATTTTTGTGGTAAAATGCCACATAGACAAAGACTTGAAAGTGTATGCAATATCTTTAGTTTCAAGAGGTAGCAATAAATACATGAGATTTTTGAGACTATCAAATAGATGAACTGCTTAGTCACAATAACCTTGACGATTTTAAAATGAAGCACTGGAAATGGATTGCTCTTTATAAGTTTATGAAAGTCGTCAAACCAGAAGTGCAGCTTGTTAATGTGAACAAAAATAATAAACACTGTGATAGGTGTCTTTGCTTTGTCTGGAATAAGAACTGCTATACATGTTACATGTATCTAGCCATGGTTGCTTGATGACCTGTTTGAATTGGGGAGGGGCGTGGGGGCAAGGAGCTTAAGAGGATTTGTTGGGGGAGGGGGATTGGAAGATGTACTGGGGAGGAGGGGTTTGCAGATTGTGCCAGAGGGAGGGGGCAATGATTGTATCAGGAGTGGGAGAGACGACAGTGATTGTGACAGGGGGTGGGAAGGAGGGAGGACAATTGTATTCTACAGGCTGGGACCTGGAAGTTTTCTAGCTGCCAGCCGATACTCAGTGATGGCACCTGCATAGGTAGATGGTAAATGTTAGGACTGCTTTTTATGCAGTCCTACATGCCCGATTAGCTATGCGGACACCAGTACACAATGTTGCCGGCACCCACATAACTTCTGGCTCCTCCCCCTGTACCACCTCTGACCTGTCCACTTCAAACATGGCTGCTGAGTGCCACTGAATATTGGCAGTCACGTGGCCACAAGCAATTTAAGTAGACAGAAGCTTCCCCTGCTTGGTTAAATCACCTTGAATATTGGACAGTTTGTGTTTGTCCCAGACCTTTGAGGATCCTAAGGAGCCACATATATCTAGTCATTGTTCAGGCTGCTATAGTAGTTATTTATTTGTTTGTTACATTTGTATCCCCTATTTTCCCACCTATTTGTAGGCTCAATGTGGCTTACACAGTACCGGAGAGGTGTTTGCAGACTCCGGTGTAAACAAATACAAAGTGATATTGTGGTAAGATAAAGTTCATGTGGCACAGCCACATTAGGGAATCGTACAACGGAAGAGTTGTTTTATGTCCATTAACTACTTTAGTTTTGTTGTGTTGCAGAGATCAGGCATTTACGTTGGATTGGTAGGGTATGCCTTTTAAATAGGTTAGTTTTTAGTTTTTTCAGGAAGTTTAGGTGGTCGTACTTAGTTTTCAAGGCTTTTGGTAATGCGCTCCACAGTTGTGTGCTTATGTAGGAGAAACTGGATGTGTAAGTTGATTTGTATTTGAGTCCTTTGCAGCTTGGGTAGTGCAGATTTAGGTACATTCGTGTTGATTCGGATGTGTTTCTAGTTGGTAGGTTGATCAGGTCTGTCATGTATCCCGGGGCTTCACCGTAGATAATTTTGTGAACCAGAGTGCAGATTTTGAAAGCAATGCGTTCTTTGATTGGGAGCCAGTGTAGTTTTTCGCAGAGGACTTTTGCACTTTCAAATCACGTTTTTCCAAAGATAAGTCTAGCTGCCGTGTTTTGAGCGGTCTGAAGTTTCTTTAATGTTTGTTCTTTGCATCCCGCATAAATTCCATTGCAGTAGTCTAAATGGCTTAGTACCATTGATTGTATCAGGTTGCAAAATGTTTCCCTCGGGAAGAATTGTTTCACGCGTTTGAGTTTCCACATTGAGTGGAACATTTTCTCTGTTGTGGATGTCACTTAGCTCTCTAGTGTTAGGTTGCGGTCCAATGTAACGCCGAGGATTTTCAGGCTCTCTGAGATAGGGAGGGTGTAATCTGGGGTGTTGATAGTTGTGGGGTTGTCCGTGCTGTGTTGGGATGAGAGGATGACAGTGTGTTTTTTCTTTGTTGAGTTTTAGTTGAAATGCATTTGCCCAAGAGTCCATGATGTTCAAGCTGATCTTGATTTCGTTAGTGATTTCTGTCAGTTTAGATTTGTAAGAATGTATATTGTGACATCGTCTGCATAGATGAAGGGGTTAAGGTCTTGGCTGGATAAGGACTTGGCAAGTGGGGGTCATCATTAGGTTGAAGAGGATCGGTGATAGCGGTGATCCTTGTGGTACTCCGCAGTCCGCTTTCCATGGTGGTGATATGTTTGAGTTTGCTTGGCATGTTCTTGTGGTTAGGAAACCCTTGATCCAGCTAAGTATGTTTCCACCAATCCTGAACTTATCTAGTACTCTTATTAATATATTGTGGTTTACCAAGTTGAATGCACTAGACATGTTGAATTGTAGGAGGAGGATATTCTACATTGCATTTACATACATTGTATATATTCTACAATGTATGTAAATGCAACCCCCTCCCTAGCCTACCTTCAGTTACATGTACACAGGCCATATGTATATAAGCTTACCAGCACATCAAGCAATTTCACTAAATCCTATTTTTGTGGATAATGTGCTTGTGGAAAGGCTAAGGGAGTACTTTTATAATGGAGTGCACATGTAGAAAGCACATCTTTGGTTTTCACTTTTGTGGGCTTCGCTGAATTTCTAAAACTGATGGTATATGTGTACTTTTGCAGTTTTGAATTCAATTCGCAGCAAAAAGCAATGTTATTAGCACTGTATTTTCAGTCCATACACAGTCCAACAGGACCCTTTTCACCACTATCTATGGCTTCATCGGAGTCTTATGTCTAAAAAGGCAATGAAAGAAAATTTTTTCTCTTATAATGGCCAACTTTATTTGCAAATCAGGGGAGAAATGATGGGAACAACATTTGCTCCATGAAGAGCTAATCTGTATATGTCAAAATTTGAAGAGTGTTGGGTGTATTGTTCACCCTTTTATAAAAAGAATGTAAAATGGATGCGTTACATTGATGACATTTTTGTCCTTTGGAAGGGCACTAATGATGAATTGGCAATGTTCTCCAACTGGATCAATACATGTGATGAGAATCTCAGCTTTACAGTAGCAACAGCTATTGATAAAATACATGTTTTAGATTTAGAGATCATTCAAGATAAATCTGGCTTTACAAGTGTTTTATAAGCCCATTGCTAGAAATACATTCCTATCATATGAAAGTTGTTACCCCAATGGGCTCATTATCAAAACAGAAAAAAGTCTAAAATGTGTCCTAAAAGCGAGATAGACGTTTTTCTTAGCAGGAAATGTCCAAATCGAATAATAATAATAAAAAAAAAATGCTCTACAGTGCTAGTGCGTCTACTTTAGAACGTCTCCAGAGGAGGCATGTCAAAGGCATAACTTGGGCGGTCTTATGGAATGAACATCTGCAGCACATAACATATAGTAAAATGATTTCACATTGGCAGAATTCAAACGTACAGACTTAGACCCGATATAAAAGCGTCTGGGGTAACAGCAAAGTTATCTTTAGACCCAATAGCAATTTTGTAGCTTGGAGAGTGGAGGAATAGTTGGTTTGAGAGAAAGTTGAGAGTTGTTCACTGCTGAAGAAAGGGGGTGTTGATGCCCCTGTATAAGTCATTGGTGAGGCCCCACCTGGAGTTTTGTGTTCAGTTCTGGAGGCCGTACCTTGCGAAGGATGTAAAAAGAATTGAAGCGGTGCAAAGAAAAGCTATGAGGATGGTATGGGATTTGCGTTACAAGACATATGAGGAGAGACTTGCGGACCTGAACATGTGTACTCTGGAGGAAAGGAGAAACAGGGGTGATATGATACAGACGTTCAAATATTTGAAAGGTATTAATCTGCAAACTAACCTTTTCCGGAGATGCAAAGGCAGTAGAATGAGAGGACATGAAATGAGATTGAAGTGGGGCAGACTCAAGAAAAATGTCAGGAAGTATTTTTTCACGGAGAGAGTAGTGGATGCTTGGAATGCCCTCCCGCGGGAGGTGGTGGAAACGAAAACGGTAACGGAATTCAAACATGCGTGGGATAAACATAAAGGAATCCTGCTCAGAAGGAATGGATCCTAAAGAGCTTAGACGAGATTGGGTGGCAAAGCTGGTGGCGGGAGACGGAGATGGTGCTGGGCAGACTTCTACGGTCTGTGCCAGAGCCGGTGGTGGGAGGCGGGACTGGTGGTTTGGAGGTGGGGATAGTGCTGGGCAGACTTATACGGTCTGTGCCAGAACCGGTGGTGGGAGGTGGGGCTGGTGGTTGGGAGGCGGGGATAGTGCTGGGCAGACTTATACGGTCTGTGCCCTGAAAAGGACAGGTACAAATCAAGGTAAGGTATACACAAAAAGTAGCACATGTGAGTTTATCTTGTTGGGCAGACTGGATGGACCGTGCAGGTCTTTTTCTGCCGTCATTTACTATATTACTATAGGGCTCATTTTCAAAGCACTTAGACTTACAAAGTTTCATAGGTTACTATTTAACTTTGTAAGTCTAAGTACTTTGAAAATTTGCCTCCAAGTGTTACCGTTTGTCTGTCTGCCCTAGTCTGAACATTTTCACCCTTATATACCCTGACTTGCCTCCTCTGTGTATCACCTTCTCAGCTTCTCCACCCCTGCTAGCCCCTCCCCTCAGCCACAACTACTCCTTCTTCTGTATCTGTTCCCATCCCCTCCTCCTCCACTCACTGTTCCCAAGCCCACACTCCTTTCATTACACCCATTTGGTGTCAGTCTGTGTTGCTGTTTTTGTCCTGTGTGCTGCTGCTGTGTGTGTTTGTGAAGACTGTTGGTTGCTGCTTGGAGAGTGAGTGGGCAGAGGGTGTGGCACCAGGGCCGGTCTTAGGGCGAGGCGACCGAGGCGGCCGCATAGGGCCCCGCGCTCAAGGGGGCCCCGCGTGGCGCGCCTGGGGTCGCCCCGCCCGCCGCTCCCACCCCCCCCGACGATCGATTGCTCTTCAGTAAAAAAATTGAGAAGCGCCGAGTAGCAGGCAGCGCCGAGTAGCAGGCAGTGTCTGCCCTGCTACAAATCTCCTGCACATCGTCGGGCCGGCCTTCCCGCATTAAGACCCGCCCTCCTCTGAGGTAATAGGCTCTTCCCGCATTAAGTCCCGCCCTCCTCTGAGGTAATAGCCTATTACCTCAGAGGAGGGCGGGACTTAATGCGGGAAGAGCCTATTACCTCAGAGGAGGGCGGGACTTAATGCGGGAAGGCCAGCCCAACGACGTGCAGGAGATTTTTACTAGCAGGGCAGACACGAGGCGCTGCCTGCTACTCGGCGCTTCTCAATTTTTTTTTTTAAAGTTAGTGGGTGCAGCAGGAGAACAGAGTTCTTAGGTGGGTCGGGTCGGGGGGGGGACTCAGATGGGAGAAGGGTGTGGGATGGGGGTTCTCAGTTGGGGGGAGGGGGTAAGGGGGACTCAGATGGGAGAAGGGTGTGGGATGGGGGTTCTCAGTTGGGGGAAGGGGGTAAAGGGGACTCAGATGGGAGAAGGGTGTGGGATGGGGGTTCTCAGATGGGAGAAGGGGGCTGGAACTGGGGTTTGAGAAGGGGCCATATGGGAAATGGGGGCCATGCATGGGGCTGGTGGGAAATGGGGCATGCATGGGTCAGGTGGGAGAATGGTTCTGGAGCTGAAAAGGGGGGCTCTAATACAAGGCATGTGGATGAAGGGGGCTGGAACTGGGGGCTGAAAAGGAGGGTAGGTGGGATAAGGGGGCTAGTACTGGGACTGGAGGCGGAAAAGGGGCAGGGGCTGAAACTGTGGGTACTGGGGGCTGAAAAGGAGATAGGGAGAAGTGGCTGGGGCTGAAGCTTGGGACTGGTGAGAGAAAAGGGCTGGGGACTGGGGTTGAAACTGGGGGCTGAAAAGGGGACAGGGAGGAGTGGTTGGGGGCTGAAGCTCGGGACTGGTGGGAGAAAAGGGCTGGGGCTGAAACGGGGGACTGGTGGGATAGTGGGGCTGGAACTGGGGGCTGAAAAAAGGGGCAGAGAGAGGGGCAAATCCTAGATGGAAGGGGGAGCGAGAGGGAGGGCAGACCCGGATGGATGGGAGAGGGAGGGCAAATGGTGGATTGAAGGGGCAGAGAGAAGGGGAAGACAGTGGATGGAAGGGATAGAAAGGGCAGACAGTGAATGGAAGGGGCAGAGATAGAGGGCAGATGTGCACGGAAGGGGCAGGGAGAGAGGGCAGACACTGGATGGCAGAGAGAGAGAGTGAAGACAGATGCTGGATGGAAGGAAGACAGTGAAAAGAAGATGAGGAAAGCAGAAACCAGAGACGACAAACTGTAAATAAAATATATATTTTTATTTTTTTGCTTTAGGATATTAGTATTGTAGCTGTGTTAATAAATGTTTATAATAGAACATGTAAATAAGGTAATCTTTTTATTGGACTAATTTTAATACATTTTGACAAACTTTCGGAGAACAAAGCCCCCTTCCTCAGGTCAGGATAGGATACTGTAACAGCTCTATACTGTATTGACCTGAGGACGGAGGTTTTGGCCTCTGAAAGCTAAATGTATTAGTCCAATAAAATGGTATTATTTTATTTTCTATATTTGTTTTATTTCTATTTGTTAATTTGTAAAGTGGTGATTGGTATTTGTTAGTTTTTTTTTTCAAATTTACATCTGTTGTCTTTATATTTTGCACAGTACTAGGGAACATTTTCTGTTTCTGTGGTGTTGTATGCAGAGTCTGGCATCGTGGGGGTTCAGTTTAATTTTTGTCTAAATAGAAAGTTTAAATATTACTACTTATTCTATAGTGGATTAGGGTGTATCTGTGTTTGTGAAAAAGACATGGTTTTCAGTTGGCATTGACTGTGCAGGATCGACAAGCCCTGGAGCTGGGGGCCTTGGAGCTCGGAGGGAGGGGGGTGGCCGGCTCTGGAGCTAGGGTGGGGCGGAGTTAGGTGGGGCGGGGATAGGGTGGGGCCCCATCAAATTGGTCTGCATAGGGCCCCGCACTTGCTAAGACCGGCCCTGTGTGGCACAAGTGTTTGCTGTGGCTGAGATAGTGGTTGCTATGTGGCTGTGCTCAGTGCTGCGTGTGACTGCATTGTTTGTCAGTGGTGGAAGAGTGAGTGTCAGCTTGTTTTGTTGGTGGTGGGTTTCACCAGATTGGTAGGGAGAGGTGAGCACTGGGGTCATTGTAGGGTTACCATATGTCCAGTTTTACCTGGGCATGTCCTCTTTTTGAGGACATGGCCGGGCAACCGGGCGGGTTTTTCCAGCCTGCCCGTTTGTCCGGATTTGTGGACAAACGGGCAGGCGGGCCAAGTGGTGTCCTATGCTCTCCTCCCCTTACTTTACTGCCCTGGTGGTCTAGTGTCCTCTTCGGGGCAAGAAACAGCTCCCTCTTTCCTGCCCGGAGCACCTGCAGACTGTTGTTTGCTGACTCCGGTCCTTGCGCCGATTCAAAATGGCCACCAGAGTTGAAGTGGCCTCGCGAGACTTCTGCAGAAGTCTTGCAAGGTCACTCTCAGTGGCCATTTTAAATCGGCACCGATACGGAAGGGAGCAAGACAGTCTCTGCAGCCGTTCTGGGCAGGAAAGAGGGGGCTCTTTCCTGCCCCAAAGAGGTCACTAGACCACCAGGGCAGTACAGTAAGGGGAGCGGAGGATAGGACACCCTTAGGGGGTGTGACGGATGTGTGTGTATGTGTGTGTGTGTGTGTTTGTGTGTAAGGGGTGGGGCAGTATGTGACAGGGGTGGGGGCAGGGCATATGTCCTCTTTTTCAGGGGAGCAAATATGGTAAACCCTAGGCCATTGGGTTGCTCCTGTTGTGTCAGGAAATTGCCCTCTGAAAGTCTGGCCACCTTGTTGGCTGAGTGTTGCCCTGCAACCTGGACACATGACCCAGAATGGGAGCTAGTGTGGTGGCTGATGGTGGCCTATGAGCTGGGAAGGCTGAGAATCTCATCCTCCTATGCTTTGCAGCTGGTTGCTATGCACTACCACCACTGGTGGAAGGAGACGGATGCCTGCTGGCCATAGTGGTAGTAGCTGTGGCTGCGGGGGGCTGCTGCGTCACCTCTTGGTGGCTTAGGGCTCTAGTGTGAGCTTGAATGTGTTCACGTAGCTCCTCGATACTCTGCTCCAGCCTTGTGAGCTGCTGGACAACTTCTCTTTGGGCCTGTACCCCTTCCAGTAGCAGCTCCAATTTCTGCCGCCGTTATTCTTCCAGCTGCACACTGTGGTCAAGCAGTTGTGTAGCAAGGTGCAGCAACTGCCTCCTCTGGCTTGATGGCCTGTGTGGATGATGTGCCTCCCCTTCTGCCTCTTCATCCTCAGTGCCAATATCAGCAGAGGGTTGAGGGGGTTTAGGTTGATTGTGTCATCCTCTGGCAGGTTGGCACCAGCCTTGTGCTTGACGTCATGTTTGAACTGCCGCCACTTCCGCTTGCAGTCTTCAATGTCATGGTTATAGTGGAAGACTGTGTTGAGGTGGTCCCTCACTGCCTCCCATTCTCTCCCCTTAGTAGAAGCAGCCAGCCTCTGGCCTCTGGAGGCAAACAGATTAGTGTGGTGTCTGGCTATTTCCTGCATTAGAAGTTTTATCTCAGCCTCAGAGATGTTATGCTTCCACTATTCATGATGTATTGTAAGCCTGCAAAGAGGTGGGAAAATGTGGGATACAAATGCAATAAATAAATAAATAAATAAGGGAAAATGGGACTTGATATACTGCCTTTCTGTGGTATTTTGCAACTACATTCAAAGCGGTTTACATATATACAGGTACTTATTTTGTACCTGGGGCAATGGAGGGTTAAATGACTTGCCCACAGTCACAAGGAGCTGCAGTTGGAATCAAATCCATTTCCCTAGAATCAAAGTCCGCTGCACTAACCACTATGCTTTCGTTGGGCCACGATTTTGCGCCGCCGTCCAGGTTCTTGTACCAGCGCCTGAGGGATTCTATCTCCTGCCGTATGCCAAAACGCCTGCAAGACACAAGTTTAGACAACAGGGGTCAGAGGATTGCCCTTCTTGCCTTCATAGACATGATTCCTTTGTAAGCCAAACTGTGCAGTGGGGGGCGGGGGCATTACATAAGCATGGGTGATATGTGAGGTCAGGTGGACATGGGGACTGAGAGTGCCCTTTCTTTATAGCATGTATACAGGGATGTAGGAATGAGCAGTGAGTGACAGCTGGTGTTCATTCAGGGAGGTGTGAGCAGGTCAGGGAAAGGGGGGAGGAGAAGTGGATGTATGTTAGAAACATATTTGAAATATATTTAGGTATCACTTATAAAACAGAGGTGGCCAGTTCAAATCCCACTGCTGCTCCTTGTGATCTTGGGCAAGCCATTTAACCCTCTATTGTCTCAGGTGCAAACTTAAGATTGTGAGCCCTCCTGGGACAGAGAAATAACCAGTGTACCTGAATGTAACTCACCTTGAGCTACCACTGAAAAAGGTGTGTGCAAAATCCAAACAAACAAACAAATAAATAAATAAATAAATATGTGCAGTCCATCATGGCTTCCCTACATAGGTGGTTGAAGGTGTGGCATCCATACTTTCTGGGACATTGATTACATTTATGGATGTGAATGTGCACATATATTATAATCCCTCGGGGCTGTGGCTGATGTCTGTAGGAGCGGCAGTAGGTCCTCCTCTGTATACTTATTTCCTCTCACAAACACTCAGTTCAATTCAAAAGACCCCAATGGGTCCAGGGAGGATTCCTCTGGAGTAGGGCTGCCAAGAGGGGGGGCAAAATTCCCCGGGCCTTTCTCTCTGTCCCCCCTACTCCTGACGGAACCCGAGTAATCGTGTCCCAACAGGAGGAGAGCGAAAACTCTGGCGCTGGGCCCCCCTTGGAGGCTGGGGAGGACCTGGAGCTCCCTCCGGTGCTGCTCTTCTGCCCATTGCTGAGTGGCTGCTTTTCCTCTCAGGGCATGCCTTGAGAGGAAAAGCAGCCACAGGGGCAGGCAGTCAGTGCTGGAGGTATTTCAATTCAATCATGCTGTGGCAGCAATCGGGCGGGCTGGGGGAGGGGGGTGCCACAGCAGACGATTGGGGGGGGGGGGGGGGCCCTGGTTCAGTCTTTCGGCGGCCTTGCCCTGGAGTTAAATTCCACTCCTCTGGGTTGGCTTTAGTTATGCAGAAGAAAAGTTCCACAAACAAGGGCTTTAGTTATACAGCAGAGAAAAGTTCCCCAAATAATGATCCCAGTGAGCAATTCTTTTCAACAGTTCATAAGCTTCTTGGCCAGAAGCCTTAATCTATAGCCCTTAAGTCTCTGGTAAGGCTTTACCCAATTCCCCTCCCCCAAGCAGTTCAAACAGTTTATTTTAGTAAGTTCATCAATTCAGCAAAAATATCAGCAGCCTTTTTACTTTCACTTTTCCAGTTCACACAAGAAGCCCTTTTATATCCAGGGCTGGCAGCACACCTCCCACTACACAGTATTTATTCACCTTTGTCCTCCCACGCTGCCTTTAGTTGCTGGAGTTCTCGTGCTCTGTAGTTTTCCATTGCATAACTGCAGGCTCTGCTAAGGGTTCCAGATGCACATCCTTCCCCTCCTCCATATACTAGATGGTTTCTTCACCCTCAGAGCCTCTTCTCTGGGCTTCTAGTTCTTGGAGAGTCCTCAGAAATTCCTCCCTTTTTGCTCACCGCACCCAGGAGGAAATACATACTGCTTTCTCAGCCAAGGATATTGAGCTTCATCTCTGACACTCCCTCTAGTGGGGGCTGGGAAAACTGGCAAGCCTTTCTCTGAGCTACTTTTCCCCCCATCTTGGCTAGGGCGCCACCCCTGGTCTTTGGGCCTGCCTTTCTCACCCTATCTCAAGAGGGGTTCTGGGTATTGTAGTCTTAGGGGATTTTTCCTCCTAATGGGGACTTGTGCACTAACCTCATCCTATATAATAATTCTCACCTCCAACGTTCTGACTTGCCTGGGACCGTGGCTCATTCCAAGTTGGTCTGCTAGGCTCTGTAGGTCAGGCTGACATCACCGTAGCCATTATGATGTCAACTTCAGAACCCGGGGGGGAAAAACATGCTTCACAGCTGATCCATGTCCAGAGGAGGGTCGCTGGACATGGGTGGCTGAAGGGGGGCAGGTGAGAGAGGAGGGTCGCTGGACATGGGTGGCTGCAGGAGGGGCAGGGGGTCACTGGACATGGGTGGCTGGAGGGGGGGCAGGGGAGAGAGGAGGGTCACTGGACATGGGTGGCTGGAGGGGGGGCAGGGGAGAGAGGAGGGTCACTTGACATGGGTGGCTACAGGGGGCGCAGGGGGTCGCTGGACATGGATGGCTGGAGGGGGGCAGGGGAGAGAGGAGGGTCGCTGGACATGAGTGGCAGGAAGGGGGCAGGGGAGAGAGGAGGTTCGCTGGACATGGGTGGCTGCAGTGAGTGCAGGGGGAGAGGAGGGTCGCTGGACATGGGTGGCTGCAGGGGAGCCAAGGAAAACCTTGCTAGCGCCCGTTTCATTTGTGTCAGAAACGGGCCTTTTTTACTAGTCACAATAAATATCCCTGATTACTCTTTAATGAGGGAATTCAATAAGAGCTGGGATTGGCGAGAGAGCTCTTACATCTTTGATACACCATTCTAAGGAGCATGTAGTGGTATTTTATCATCTCTGCAGTTGCTAAACATATGAAAAATGATGCAGTTGAAAGTGAGTGAAGTTATACCATGGAGACCTTTCCATACTTCTTTAATAAAGTGTTATGTTCAATGTTGCAACCTCTTTACCCTAATCCTTTGGACATTTTGCCTTTCATGTTTTATTATTCTACTAGTAAAAAAGGCCCGTTTCTGACACAAATGAAACGGGCGCTAGCAAGGTTTTCCTCAGAGTGTGCATGTTTGTGAGAGAGAGAGAGAGAGAGAGAGAGAGAGTGAATGTGCGAGTGTGTGTGTGTGACAGAGAGAGTGAGACTGGGTGCGAGTGTGTGTGTGAGAGAGTGTGTGTGAGAGAGTGAGAATGAGAGCGTGTGCCACGGGCCCCCCTCCCAGTTCCAGGTTCGCCCCCCTCCCTCCCTCCCAGTTCCAGGGTCACCCCTCCCTCCCTCCCTCTCTCCCTCCCAGTTCCAGGTTGTCCCCTAACTCCCTCTGAGTTCCAGGGTCGTTCCCTCCCTCCCTCCGAGTGTCAGGGTCATTCCCTCACTCTCTCCGAGTGTCAGGGTCATAGGATCATAGCTAGCAGAAAAAGGGCATGCTCCCTCTCAGATTTAGGGGCGAGCGCAGTATCTCTCTTCCCCGCCTTGCCTGTGGACCCGGCATCTCTCCCTCACCAGGGGGCCTAGTGTCTCTCTCTCCCTCTCACTGCCACCTCGCAGGCCCAGCATCTCACCTTCTTTCTTCCTTCCCTCCCCGCCGCCCTTCTAATTCTAACACACCTGCATCTCCAGCCGCTGGGGGGGTATCGGCTCCGCTGGTTTCCTGCTCCCTCTGCCCCAGAACAGGTTACTTCCTGCTGCACTGAGCACCGAGCTGGCTGGACACGGGACACGCCATGTGCCCCGCCCACTCCCAGGATAACCCCACCTAAGGGTGTGGCCACAATGGCTACGGTGATGTCAACCTGAGCTATGGAGCCTAGCAGACCAACTCCGAAGAAGCCACGGACCCAGGCAGCAAGACACATAGAACGTTGGAGGTGAGAATTATTATATTGGATTACTGTACATGCTTGTTAACTAATGAAGTGCCCATTAAAGGGCCTTCTTTTTTTAAAAAATCTTAAAGCCAGCACAGTCTCCAGTGATTCTTTTTGCTTGAAATTGTTCTCTTTCTATATTGAGCTAGCTAACTGGATTGGAACCCTTACTACTCTGTGTGCCGTGAGTTAAATGCTGGTAGGGAAACTGCCATTGCTGAACATTTACCTTGCCGGGGTGTCTCTACTAAGGGTCCAGGCCCTTATGGACACATTCCTGGGGAGCAGGTGGTGATGCACCTTGAAGAGGCACCTCTTCTGCTTTAGGCAGAGGTGGACTAGGAGCTCATTTTCAGGCAAACTATAATTTGGCTCCCTCCTCATAGCCATTTTCCTTTGGGAATGAACGTTCTTCAATGTGCAGAGCCTTCTGTGGACGCTTTGCACGTGGAGGTGATGTTCTGCCGTGACTGCAGACGTGTAACATTGCATGTGGGTCCATTTCTGCATTGGTAGTTCTAAGACCTTGGATCGAAATAAGTACATAAGTACATAAGCATTGCCATGCGAAAAGACCAAAGGTCCATCAAGCCCAGCACTCTGTCTATATGTTGGACGTTCCATTTCTATATGTCCATTTTTCGTATTTTGCAAATGTGCAAAAATGTCTATAAATGTTTTTGATTATGTGCTTTGATTTCTGGCCGATTTTATAAAAACGTCTAAATTCGGACTTAGACGTCATATCGAAAATGCCCCTCCAAATGTCTTAGGGACAGTCTACCCTTGTCACAGTTTCTTAGAATTAAAAGAAACTGTTCAGCACTAACAGATTTTAAACAGAGTGCTGTGCTGATGAATAGACTGCAACGAAGAGGATATCTGAAAAAGGTTTTGAAATCCTTTTATAAAAGAGTTAGATTCTATACTAGAGACTTCTTGTTGCAGCCTAAAGCACAGTGGCGTTCCTTGCTCAGCTGCCACCCGGGGTGGATCGCCGCTGCGCACCCCTCCTCCTCCAGGTGCAACGTTGTCCATCCCCCTGTGTGCAGCATGCCCCCCCCCCCCAGATGCAGTGTCCTCTCTCACGGCGCATCACCATCCCCCCCGGTGCATTCTTCTTACCTGCTGGGGTGCTGGGAGCAGCCACGCGACTGTCGGCTCTGCAGGTAACAGTTCCCTGCTCCCTCTGCCCCGGAACAGGAAGTAACAGCAGAGGGAGCAAGGAACTGGTGGAGCCGACAGCCGTGCGGCTGCTCCCTGCACCCCTCATGCAGCGTGCACCCAGGGCAAACCACTCCCACTGCCCCACCCTCAGTACACCAATACTAAAGCAATCAAGGTGGAAGATACTAATATACAAACTTGTGTCCTTAAGTTTACATCAAGATGTTCAGAGGTAGCAAGCATAGTGAGAAAGAATTGGGATATCATTAAATTCCATCTGTGGTTTGTTGAAGTTGATTTAAGGGTGTCATTTGCACGTGATAAGAACTTGAAAAGGATATTATGTCCAGCTAATGTCAAGACTATTTGTACTGTGAAGAATATAGTAAATGGTCATTTTAAATGTATGCAATGCTGTATATGTGATATGACGCTGCAGTTTAAAGAAGTTAGAAATCCTGGTGATGGAAAAGTCTACTGTTTACAGTACTTCGCTTCTTGTAAAAGGGAGTTTGTTGTCTACATCATCATCTGTCCTTGCCAGAAACTTTATGTTGGGATGACCAGTCACTGTTTGAAAGTTTGGTTACTTGAACACAAGTCAAACATGAAAATGTGCAGGAGTAATGCTTCTCTCATAGACCATTGCAAGGAACAGTTACATCAATTTAAGGATCTGAGATGTTTCGTTATTGATTGGGAGCCTGCATAGTATCGTGGAGGGAACCATCAACAGAGACTTCAAAGACGTGAGGCCAGGTGGATTTACAGATTAAATACTTTGCAACCCGCAGGTCTAAATCAGAAAACTGTCTGGGCGGTATTCCTTTACAGATGGTTTTTGTTGTCAGATCTCTGATTTGAATGCCAGAGTGCAGTTAACAACATAGTTTTCAATAGCAGTAATTCAAGGCTGTATAGTACATTTTGTAATTTTGTGTTATTAAAAATGTATTTAAAAATCTATATTTCTATATTTATGTTGGTGATAAAATGTAGTGTTTGGGAAGTTTGATCAATATATATGGTTGTTAAACATTGGTTAAAAATTTATGTGAGTGACGTGTGCTTCATGGGTTTTTAAAGCGCCGATTTCGGCAACTGACATCAACAGCATCATGCTGGAGATGAAAGTTTGTTTCTATGGAACTTTGGAAGGCTAAGTGCTTTGAAAATATTAAGTGTCTGAAGTTTATATTTTCTTGTTTAGTGATTCAGTTAGGCACTTTTGCAGCGATTTTATGCTATTTTCTTTTGTAGATTAGATGCTTGTTTACACATAAGATCTTGATGAAGCCATAGATAGTGGTGAAACGGGTCCCGTTGGCAGGGCTCTTTTTGAGGATCATAGATTCTGTGACTGGTTGCAAGGGGCTTGGCTATTGTGGGGTGGGTCCCTCAGTGATCACCCCACCCCTGAAGGGTGGCCTGCCATTTGAGTACCGACACCTGTTTTGCTGGAAAAAACGCACTGCCCGTTGGACTGTGTATGGCCTGTGTATAGCAGTGCTAATAACATTGCTTTTTTCTGCGGTTTGAATTCAAAACTATCTCAGGCGCTTTAAGGATCCATGCTGTAACTTAGTGAAGAGTATGATTGTTTCTTGAATTTTGTGGCAAGATTTTCTTCATTTTTTGACAATAAATTTGAACACTTTTTTTAGTAGTAACGAGAGATCCTTTTTGACTTTGCATTGGAGTTTGGTCTCATTGTTCCTGGATAATTTGGTATGATTTGAGCATGAGCCTGTACTGAAAGGCCCTGAGCCATGCTCACAGTAATTTTGAAGAGCTGCTCTCCTGCTGTGACAACGTTGTGCTGTGGCCCAACATTGAATATCGGTGGGATCGTATTTAGAAACAAGTTAAAAAACCTTTTATTTAAGACATTTTGATTGCAGATGATACAAAACTATTCAAAGTTGTTAAAAAACGTACGGACTGTGAAATATTGCAGGAAGACCTTAGGAAATCGGAAGACTGGGCATCCAAATGGCAGTTGAAATTTAATGTGGACAAATGCAAGGTGATGCACATTGGAAAGAATAATCCAATTCATAGTTATCTGATGCTAGAGTCGACCTTAGGGGTCGGCACTCATGAAAAAGATCTGGGTGTCATTGTAGATAATACGCTGAAATCTTCTGCTCAGTGTGCGGCGGCCAAAAAAACAAATAGGATGCTAGGAATTATTAGACTAGGGATGGTGAATAAGACTGAAAAAACTATAATGCTTTTGCATCGTTCCATGGTGCGTTCACACCTTGAGTATTGCATTCAGTTCTGGTCGCCGTATCTCAAAAAAGATATAGTGGAATTAGAAAAGGTTCAAAGAAGAGCGACCAAAATGATAAAGGGGATGGAACTCCTCTCGTATGAGTAAAGGCAAAAGAGGTTAGGTATCTCCAGCTTGGAAGAGATGGATGAGGGGAGATATGATTGAGGTCTACAAAATCCTGAGTGATGTAGAACGAGTTGAAGTAAATCGATTTTTAACTCATTCCAAAAGTATAAAGACTAGGAGACACTCGAGGAAGTTACATGGAAATACTTTTCACTCAATGAATAGTTAAGCTCTAGAACTGTTTGCTGGAGGATATAGTAACAGCGGTTAGTGTATCTGGGTTCAAAAAAGGTTTGGACAAATTCCTGGAGGAAAAGTCCATAGTCTGCTATTGATGTTGGATCACACTCTGGGACACCTTTAAGGCCTACTTAAGAGGGGTCATCATATTGTACTCAGCCTCACATAGGGGCCCTTTTAAGCGGTGTAGGCACCTATGCATGCCCAACATGCGCCAATTTGGAAGTACTGTTCGGCTACAGCATGTCCTGTGTGGTAATTTCATTTTTTACGCATGCCCACTACGTGTGCCGGAAAATATATTTTATTTTCTGGAGTGTGGTGCTAACTGGGCGGTAATCAGCATTGTACGCAAGCTGATGATTACTGCCCGGTTAACGCATGAGACCTTTTTGCTAAGTGAATGGGTAGCAGTAAAGGTCTCAGGCCCAAAATGGACATGCACCAATTTTCATTTTGTCGCACGTCCATTTTCAGCCAAAAAAAAGGGTTTTTTTGCAGGTGCGCTAAAAAATGGACCTGCGTGGCTCCAATACACGCGTCTACACCAGTGTAGGCCACTTTTCAGTGTACCTTAGTAAAAGGACCCCTTAATAAGGAAGTAAATAAAGAAATCATATTACATGAAAATGAGATTCGCTCTCTAGAATTGTTACATCAAGCTAAATAAATAAAACCAGATTTACCTACAGCTCATTATTAAGTAAAAAAGCAAATAAGTCTATTTTCACAAGTACTGCTCAATATTACTTGGGAAAACAATAAAAGTGGCCACCTTCTTGCTAATTATTTGAAATCCAGAAAAGACAGGAATAACATCCCAGCCATCCTAGAGAACAATAATTGTTTACTCACCAACAATAAGGATATTTCTGAATACTTTCGAGCTTTTTACACCACTTTCAAGCTCATTTTCAAAGCACTTAGCCTCCCAAAGTTCCATAGAAACCTATGGAACTTAGCCTCCCAAAGTGCTTTGAAAATATGCCTCATCGTACACCACTGAAACTTCTCCTGACAGTGATGGCGAATCATTTTTCAGCGAAATTTGAACACCCTACTCTAGAATCCTCTGATAACAGTACACTGAGTAGACCCATAACGGCATTGGAAATCAGGCACTAAAGGGCATGGAGAAAAAAAAGGTCCCCGGCCCAGATGGACTTACTACTGAATTCTACTCTGCTTTCAAAACGGTACTATCACCTATAAAGGCTTCCTTCTTTCAATATCTTATACAATCTGGTGACATAAGAGGCTTCTTCACTGAAACCACAATAATTGTATTACCTAGACCTGGTAATGCATGCATGGTCGTCACTCCTATGACAACACAAGGTTATTTACAAATGTTCTTTGCAGGCCAAATCCTCTCCTAACCCCATTTTGGCCATAGGGTCAGATGCTGAAAAAGCATTTGAACACATAGAATGGTCTTTATTATTCCAGGTGTAACAATAGTTTGGCTTTTCCACTGATATCATTAACATGATAAAAGTACTATATTCTTCCCCTTGCACTAGAATTCAAGTGAACAATACCACTTCTAATCCTTTTAATCCCATCAGAGGAGCTAGGCAAGGATGTCCCCTACCGCCTCTTCTTTTTAATTTAGTTTTAGAACCTCTCTTAGCGATCAGATCTGCTCCAACAATATCGGGGGTAGAGTCAGGAACTGTCACTGCCAAAGTATTTGCATAGACTGACAACTAGTTATTCTGCCTTCTTTAGTTGCAAGCTCAACACAAGCAAATCTGAAACTCTTCCCCTCAATTGTCCACACATCAAAGATGAAACTAATCATTTTGGTTTTTCACCCAAACACATAAGATACTTAAGTATTGTTTTTGGCCCTAATATTGCAGACACTTTAAGCCTAAACTCTGAACTACTTACTAAGTTAGCAATGGAACTTACCTCTAAGTGGTCGCCATTGCATTTGTCATGGTGGGGATGTTTAGATACAATTAAGATGATGATAACTCCAAAGCTGAATTACACCCCTAGTATGTTACCTTTTTCGTTCCATGTCAGCGTATATAAAATGATAGATAAAATATTATCTGCATTTTTATGGGTTCAAAAGACTCCTTGCATCGCCTTGAAGAGATTAAAAGGTCCTAAAACTCACAGAGGTGTAAAATTTTCCATTTTTTACAAATATCACTCAGCTTTCATTCTGCGTCAATCATCCACCTGGATCACAGTTATAGATAATTCAACTGCACCCCTGTGGTGGAAAATTGAGGCTGAATTTTGGAAAATTACAGTTCTTGTCAATCTCCAAAGTAAATAAGGAATATTCAAATGTTATCTGCAATCTTCTCAATCTATATTTAAAGAAATAGATACCTTCATGCAAACTAATTGGTTAGCAACAAACCAAATTTACTTGTGGAATAACAAGATGTTTCAAATAAACAATGAACCAATTTCTTGGCCTATTTGGCAAAAAGCGGGTATATTTTCTATCCATCATCTTATGAAAGGATCATCCTGGTTACCTTTTTCATCTTTTTGTCAATGATACAATCTTCTTCTCATCGGTATTTTTGCTGGATGCAGCTAACACACTGTGTTTCATCACAATTCAACATTTCAGCTCTTTCTGCCAATAGCCCTAGCTGCTGGGAGATTTGCAATATCATTAATGCAAACACTAAACCAGCCTTCAAATGGTATAAGTATTTCCAAAGTTGGAAATTTGCTTCAACTTCGAACTGTGAACTTGTCTGGGCCAAAGAACTGGAAAAGGATATCCCTCCAGATCAGTGGAAATCACTTTGGACTGGCATCTACATGTCTATGAAATCAGCCTCTATAACCCAATCCATGTACTTTTTTTCACAGGGCATTGTGGACACCCTCACAAGTCTATAAAATGCCTAATTGGCAGATAACTTGTAACTCTGAAGTAGATTTGAAACATGTATTATTTGACAGTATATACTTGAAGTCATACTGGGAGGCAATATGGAATACCATATGTCAAATCTTACCTATCACCGATCCACTACGCTACAATCTTTTGTTGTTGGGTTTAGAAGGCCTCTCATCACCTTTAGAAGATCATGAGGCAAAACTACTACATATTTTAATCCAGCTTGCTATCAAGTTAATATTACAACACTGGAAGGACTTCTCCAAGCTGGATTACATAGAATGGTAGAACACTTTTTGTTTAGTTGCTAAAAATGAAGATGTTGCAGCTGAGAAAAATAGATCGTTAAGGTCTTTTGACAAAACCTGCGGCCCTTTACGTGATTACTCTAAGCCTCCTTAATATGCTTAATTTCTTTCTCTTTTTTCCTGTTATTTTATCTTATGTATTAAGGTACTCAATTACTGCTAATTTGTTATAATATTCTATATTATTTTAATTGTTTTATGCATACTTACCTATGCCACATTGTTTTCTTGCAGTTGCTCATGTGCTTTGTTGTTGTTCCTATTGCAACAATGTAAAACTTTACTCTTTTTAATATTTCCTTGAAAATTAATAAAACTTTTTGAACCTAAAAAAAAAAGTTCTTAACAGGGTGGAAGCGTATAGATAAAATAGAAGGAGTTAAAAATGTAAAAATATTAACTTTCAAAATGTATGGGAGATTTAAAGAGGGGCACAGGAGAGAACATTTGGTAAAACTGAAAGAGGCAGAGAAAGTCACAGGGATGGAAAAGGCACAGGTGGAGGAAACGTTAAGGGTCCTTTTACTAAGGTGTGCTGAAAAATGGCCTGTGGTAGTGTAAACGTGTGTTTTGTGCACGCGCAGAATCATTTTTTAGCACACCTGTAAAAAATGCCTTTTTCAAATTTTTGCTGAAAATGGATGTGCGGCAAAATGAAAATTGCCGCGCGTCCATTTTGGGTCTGAGAACCTTATCTCCAGCCATTGACCTAGCGGTAAAGTCTCACGCAGTAACTGGGCGGTAATGGCCTACGCGTGTCAAATGCCACTTGATTTGCATAGCTGATGTGCGCCAGAAAAGAAAAACTATTTTTCGGACACACATAGCGGACATGTACCAAAAATGAAATTACCACAAGGGCCACGTGGTAGCTGGGTGGTAACTCGGAATTGGCACACATTGGACGCGCATAGGCGCTTACGTGGCTTAGTAAAATGGCCCCTTAATTAACAAAGTAAAATGGGGTGAAAAACATTTCAGAGATGTCGGCAAAAGGAGGAAGAGTAGAGAAGGGATGATAATACTGTTATATTAAAACAGAAGAAATGTGTGTAGGGCAACAAGGCAAAAGAATTTTAAAAGAAGTATGAATATGTAACTGAATTGAATATCCCTTGTGTGTTCCAATTAAATAGAGTCTATGGAAATAACGGTTGTGCAAATCACTTTCTTTTCCTTTTGTATTATTTGTTTCTCTGTTAAGTGCTGGGTTTTTATTGGTTCCGGATTTTTGTTGACTTGTTGTAAAATGCTTTGATATTCATTTGAAAGGTGGTATAACAAATGTGCAAATAAGAAAAAAAAATTTATGAACAAATACTTCTGTTTGGTATTTGTTTGAACTGACTTTTCCGAGTTGTGATTCTAGAGGAAGATAGTTGGTGGGGTGCCTTGAAAAGTTATTTTTAAAAATTTTCTTTAATTTCTCTTTACCTGTCTTGATTTTCATTTATTCTATCATGAAATTGGCATCCTTTCCCCACGCTGTTTAATATATTGGTTTACTTCTGTAAACCGTTTTGATGCATTTGCTATAGGGGCATATCAAGATCAATAAACAGAAACGTAATGGGTCCGATATTCAGCCGGTTGTGGTTAGCATTTTGCTGACCGCCGTAGGTGTTAAATCTGGAAATTCGATGCCTGGCCATGTCCGGCTCCAGTATTGAATTTACGGGTATACCAAGTCGGCTAAAACATAGTGTAACCAGGCGCCTCTCTTGTGCAGCCAGGGATAGATCAATCTCCTCTAACTACAGGCTTCCGGTACAATGAAAGAAATAGATGTCCACCAGTAACTTCCAACTTAAGGACTTTATTCCATGCAGGTTTCTAGTACACAGTTCCAACAGCAGCATAGCACATACCAGGATTCAATACAGGCTTACAGGCTCCAGTCTGGGCTCTTTATCCAGTGCACAATAAACAGTAATTCAGTTCCCAAGACAGTTCTTTCAGTTCATCATCACAGTTCAGTCACCCCAGCAGCAGTTTCTACTTTCTATCCTCTTTACCTTCAGGAGAGTTCAATATTTTAGGGACTCCTTCTACCCAAGGGTTTTCCCCTGCATCAGCTTCACAGTGAATTCAATACTTTTGGGACTTCCTCTCACCCAAGGAATTTCACCTGCTTCAGTACTTTAGGGACCTCCCTGCCCAAGGGTTTTCAGCCTGCAACTCCTTCTCTCCTTCTGCCTCTCTCTCCTGAACTGAACTGAACTCCTTTTCTGGGACTCCTTCCCACCTGCCTAATCAATCCCTGGCTTCAGCTATCACCACCAATCTTTCTCCTTCCATTAGCTTCCTCACACCCCAAACCAGCTGAGTTGAGCAAACCAATGATGAGCTCCTGCACACAGGGTTTCCTAACTCTCTTTCCACCCAGTGGCAGCCACTCTACACAACCTGCCAGCTTACACCCATGTCTTCCCTGATTGCAGTTAGGAGTCCAGTCCGGGTTCTTCATCTCCCCCTCTGGCTCCTTGCCTGCAATGCCTTCTGGGACTTGTATTTCAGACTGAAACTGCCTTAACCCAACTATCCTGGAGGTGACTTTATCACAATAGTGATATTCAGCCCTTAACTCGCTATGAAGAACCGTTTAAAGATAGGAATGCATTTTATGTGCTCTTATTTATGCGGTTATCTTAATCAGTTAAGTGCCAACTCTACCCCCAAAATGCCCCCAAAATAGCTGGTTTCAGCTTGAGTGCTAACCGGGCATTTTCAGCTGCTTTATCTGGTTAAGTGCCACTAAAAATGCCCGGTTAGCACTGGACAGGCAAGTTCAACGCCCAGGAGTCTCTTTTGGCTGTTTAAATAATTTTGAATATTGGGCCGAGTGTGGTAGGGATTGGCAATGTACCACTACTATACTAAGAGTGGAGGAGTGGCCTAGTGGTTAGAACCTGGGTCTTGACATCCAGAAGTGCCTGGTGTGAAGGCTGGAATGCATATGGGCGAAGATCATAAGAATAGCTATATTGGGTCAGACCAAAGGTCACTAACAATATCTTGCTTCCAAAAGTGGCCAATCCAGTAACCCTGTTTAGTAAGCTACGCTAAGGGCGCATTACATCTTTAGCACACGCAAAATGCTAAGTCACTCATAGGAACTTGAGGAAAACATCTCATCAAGGTCAAAGGAAGGAGGGTAACTCCTCAGCAGCGTTTAGTAACGTTTCAGACATTGCTAGTTGCTGTTATCACCACACGTTACTAAACGCTGCTGAGGATTTATCCTCCTTCCGTTGGTGAGATGTTTTCCTCAAGTTTTTATGTCACATAAACAAAATGTGACCCTTGAGGAAGGCATATTGATGAAACATGGACCATGTTGGGTCCTGAGGAGAATTAAGGTAAAATTATGTATAATCATACCTGATAATTTTCTTTCCATTAATCATAGCTGATCAATCCATAGACTGGTGGGTTGTGTCCATCTACCAGCAGGTGGAGATAGAGAGCAAACTTTTGCCTCCCTATATGTGGTCATGTGCTGCCGGAAACTCCTCAGTATGTCGATATCAAAGCTCCATCCGCAGGACTCAGCACTTAGAGAATTACACCCACGAAGGGACACTCTGCCCAGCTCACCACCGCCGAAACGGGGGAGGGGAATTAACCCAGCTCATCCCCACACAAGTGGGGGAGGGGAATCCGTCCAGCTCATCCCCGCGGAGCGGGGGAGGGACACCACACCCGCCGATGCGGGGGGATCTGGCTTATCCTGCAACCGCAACCGCGGGAGGAGCTGACTGACCCTAACACCGCCGAAGCGGGAGGGGTACAAAGCTGCCCTACAGCCGCACAAAGCGGGAGGGAGTGCCGGCAGAATTTATGTCTCAATCCAGCCCCGTAAAACGGAGGGGAGAGGAATGCAGCAGCTCACTGTAACACAAAGTCGTCTCAACTCTTGAAGAATCCAAGTGAAAGAAGAACTTGAACACGAAGTCCTCCTGAAGTAACTGAAGGCTAAACTTGAACCTAAAATTCAACCAGAATATAAACAGTACAGATATCTGGGAGGGGCTATGGATTGATCAGCTATGATTAATGGAAAGAAAATTATCAGGTATGATTATACATAATTTTACCTTCCATATCATCAAGCTGATCAATCCATAGACTGGTGGGATGTACCGAAGCAGTACTCACCCAGGGCGGGACATAGAAATCCCTGACCTCAACACTGAAGCTCCAAACCGGGCCTCCGCCCGTGCAGCCACAGTCAAACGGTAATACTTGGAGAATGTATGAGCCGAAGCCCACGTTGCCGCCTTGCATATCTCTTCCAAGGAGACGGATCCGGCCTCTGCCATCGAGGCCGCCTGAGCTCTCGTGGAGTGAGCCTTCAGCTGGATAGGCGGCACCTTCCCCGCGGCCACATAAGCCGCTGCAATGGCTTCCTGGACCCATCTTGCCACTGTAGGCTTAGCAGCCTGCAGACCCTTACGAGGACCTGCAAACAGGACAAACAGATGATCCGATTTCCGGAAATCATTGGTCACTTCCAAGTATCTGATGACGACTCGTCTCACATCCAGATATTCAAGAGCGGAGTACTCCTCTGGGTAGTCCTCCCTACGAAAGGAAGGGAGACAGAGCTGCTGATTCACATGGAAGCGAGAACCAATCTTGAGCAGGAAGGAAGGCACTGTGCGAATAGTCACTCCTGCCTCAGTGCACTGCAGAAAAGGCTCTCGACATGAGAGCGCCTGGAGCTCGGAAACTCTTCTGTCTGAAGTGATAGCCACCAAAAAGACTGCTTTCAACGTCAGGTCTTTCAGAGATGCCCTCGACAAGGGTTCCAAAGGCGGCTTCTGCAATGCTCTTAGCACCAGGTTGAGATTCCACGCAGGCACCACTGAGTGCAGAGGAGGGCGCAGGTGATTAACTCCCTTGAGAAAGCGCACCACATCTGGCTGCGAAGCCAGGGAAGCACCCTTCAGGCGGCCCCTGAAGCAAGCCAGAGCCGCTACCTGGACTTTAAGGGAACTGAGCGACAGGCCTTTCTCCAGACCTTCTTGCAGGAACGCCAACACTGAAGAAATTGGAGCAGTGAAGGGAGAAAGTGAGCCTGCTTCACACCATGCTGCAAAGATACGCCAAACCCTGGCGTAAGCAGTAGAAGTAGAGCGCTTCCTCGCTCTCAGCATAGTGGCGATGACCTTGTCTGAGAAGCCCTTCTTCCTCAGACGCTGCCGCTCAATAGCCAGGCCGTAAGACCAAAGGGAGAGGGATCCTCCATCACCACGGGACCCTGATGTAACAGGCCCTGCTCCACTGACAGCCGCAGAGGATCGTCGACTGAGAGCCTGAACAAGTCCGCATACCAGGGACGTCTGGGCCAATCCGGACCCACCAGGATTACCCTGCCGGGATGCTTTGCCACCCGGTCTAGCACCCTGCCCAACATGGGCCAGGGCGGGAACACATAGAGGAGCTCTTGTGTCGGCCACTGTTGGAGAAGAGCATCTACTCCCAGGGATCGAGGGTCCCGTCCTCTGCTGAAAAAGCGCGGCACTTGGCCATTGGCCGATGACGCCATCAGATCTAGGCTCGGCTGGCCCCAGCGCTTCGTGATGTCCAAGAACGCCTGAGCAGATAGTTGCCACTCTCCGGGCTCCAAGGTATGGCGACTGAGAAAGTCCGCCTTGACATTCATGACTCCGGCAATGTGGGCCGCTGAAAGCTGCTCCAGGTTCGCTTCCGCCCACTGGCAAAGACTCATAGCCTCCTTGGCTAGAGGGGCGCTCTGGTACCTCCCTGGCGGTTGATATAGGCCACAGCCGTGGCATTGTCCGACAGGACCCGTACAGGCTTCAACACGAGTACCGGGATGAACTCCAATAACACCAAGCGAATGGCTCTGAGTTCCAGGAGGTTGATAGACCACTTGCCTCTGCAGGAGACTAGAGCCCCTGCGCTGTCCTTCCCAAGCAGTGGGCTCCCCAGCCCATCAAAGAGGCGTCTGTCGTGACGACAATCCACTCCGGGGTCACCAGAGGCAATCCTGCAGACAACTTGTCTGTCTGCGTCCACCAGCTCAGCGCCTTGCGCACTGCTGGGTCCACGGGAAGGCGCACAGCATAATCCTCCGACATCGGAGTCCAGCGCAGCAGCAGAGATAGCTGTAGTGGTCTCATATGAGCCCTGGCCCAGGGCACTACTTCCATCGTGGCCGTCATAGAGCCCAACAGCTGCACGTAGTCCCAAGCCCGAATAGGAGAGGCTACTAGGAACTAGTCCACCTGAGCCTGAAGCTTGACAATCCGATTGTCTGGCAGGAACACTCTGCCCACTTGGGTGTCGAATCGAACTCCCAGATACACCAGGGACTGAGTCGGGCGCAGCTGGCTCTTCTTCCAGTTGATGATCCATCCCAGGGAGCTCAAAAGAGCAACTACCCGGTCCATAGCTTTGCCGCACTCTGCATAAGAGGGGGCTCGGATCAACCAATCGTCCAGATAAGGATGGACTTGTACTCCTTCCTTTAGCAGGAAGGCCGCTATGACCCCCATTACTTTGGAAAAGGTCCGCGGAGCAGTAGCCAACCCGAAAGGGAGGGCTCTGAACTGGAAGTGTCGTCTCAGGACTGTAAAACGCAGAAAGCGTTGGAGAGGAGGCCAGATGGGAATATGCAGGTACGCTTCCTTGATTTCCAAGGAAGCCAAGAACTCTCCTGCCTTCACTGCCGCTATAACAGAGCGGAGAGTCTCCATGCGAAAGTGCCTCACTTTCCAGGCCCGATTGACCCCTTTGAGGTCGAGGATAGGCCGGACAGAACCTCCTTTCTTTGGAACCACAAAGTAAATGGAGTAACGTCCCTTGCCAATCTGATTTTTTGGCACCGGAACGACCGCACCCAGGCGGATCAGGTTGTCCAAGGTCTGCTGCACTACCACAGCTTGACCGGAGACTTGCAGGGAGAGAGTACAAACCCGTCTCTTAAGGGTTGGCAGAACTCTAGCTTGTAGCCGTCTCTGATGACTTCCAGCACCCACGCGTCTGAAGTTATAGTGGTCCACTCGCCCAGAAACGAGGACAGCCGTCCTCCAATCTGCACTGGGGCGTGGACCAAGGCCCCGTCATTGGGTACGAGACCCTGGGGGAGGACCGGAGGGAGCACCTCCGGGACGGCGGTCTCTGCGAAAGGAATGCTGCTTGGGGGAGAAATTCCTCTTGAAGGAAGAGGGGGCAGAGGAACCCGACTTGCCCGGGCGGTATGGAGATATCGGGACGAGTACTAACCCGAGCCCTGACCTCTGGTAATTTCTTGCCCTTAGACGTGCCGAGATCGGTCACGATTTTGTCCAGCTCGACCCCAAAGAGCAGCTTGCCTTTAAAAGGCAATCTAGCCAGGCGGGATTTAGAGGCGTGGTCAGCAGACCAATGTTTCAGCCAAAGCCACCGCCGCGCAGAGACTGTCTGAGCCATGCCTTTAGCTGAGGCTCTCCAGACATCATACAGCAAGTCTGCCAAATAGGCTAAGCCCGATTCCAGGGCCGGCCAATCAGCCCTCAAGGAATGATCCGAGGGGGAAGCCCGCTGCACCATAGTCCGGCACGCCCTGGCCACATAGGAGCCGCAAACTGAGGCCTGCAAACTTAAAGCAGCTGCCTCCAAGGACGACCTTAAGGCCGCCTCCAATCTTCTGTCTTGGGCGTCCTTTAGGGCCGTGCCACCTTCCACCGGCAACGCCGTTTTCTTAGTCACCGCAGTGATTAAAGAATCCACGGTAGGCCACAGATAGGCCTCACGTTCACTCACAGCCAAAGGATAGAGGCGGGACATAGCCCTAGCCACTTTAAGGCTCGTTTCCGGGACATCCCATTGAGCCGCAATTAAGGTGTGCATGGCATCATGCACGTGGAAGGTTCTAGGCGGGCGCTTCGTCCCCAGCATAATGGCAGAGCCAACAGGGGCTGAGGGAGAGACGTCCTCCGGAGAGGAAATCTTCAAAGTGTCCATGGCCTGGAACAACAGGTTGGGCAAATCCTCTGGGCTAAAAAGCCGCGCTGCAGAGGGGTCATCCGCTCCATCCGAGCGGGGATCTATCTCCTCCAAGGAATCCGCAAAGGATCGTTGGGAGACCTCAGACACGCTGCCCTCATCTACATCGGAGGAGACAAAAGTCCTCCAAGGCCTGGAAATCAACCCGAGGGCGTTTACCTCTGGGAACCTCAACCTCTTTATCAGAAGAGGGAGCAGGGGCAGCGTTTTGCATGAGGAAAGCCTGATGCAGCAGCAAAACAAACTCGGGGGAGAAACCCCCCAGACTGTGCACTTCCGCAGCCTGGGCAACAGCCCTAGACGCACTCTCAACCGGCGCTCGCAATAGCGGGGGAGAGACATGCTGCGCATCCAAAATGGCGTCCGGCGCGAAACTCCGTGAAGGAGCCGCGCGGGAAGAACGGCGCTTAACTTTAGCCGCTTTTGTGCCGTCGCCCAAATTAAGGGCGTTCATGGCATTAATGTCTCCAACCTCAAGGGCGGCCCCGAAGAAGCCGTCCGAGCCGCGTGGCCGGCCAAGATGGCGGAGGCGAGGAGCGGGGGATGGGCGTTTATGGCGGGAAAAAACCGCCACGCCGGAGGAACGACCGGGACATTCATCGGTCACTAAACTATCACCCATCAAGGGCGAATCAGGTTGTAAAACCCCCGCATCCCCTCTAGAAGCGCTCCAGCGATCCGGGGAGCGACCCTTTGCGCCCTCGCCCTCTGACGCCATTGCCACGAGGAGAAGAATCGGGGAACCCCCTGCCCGCTATAAAAAGGTAAAATTACCTGCTTGCCGCTCCGAGCTGTAACGAACTGGTGTCCCAGTGAGTAGCTGCAATGAACGTTTAAAGAAACGTCGAATTAAACGCCTTTAAAGACGTTTAAAAATATATATATATATTTTTTTTTTAAACGGAGCCAGCGGGAGGGGGGAGAAAAGGAGGGACCTGGCACCACCAGGTTTGCACTTGCTCAAAAGAGCCCTCAACCCCAGGCCTCAACAAAACCTAAGGATTAGGCTTGGAGGCCTAGCCAGAGCTGCTGCTGTGTGTGACCACCACCTGCTGAGATAGAGAACATACTGAGGAGTTTCCGGCAGCACATGACCACATATAGGGAGGCAAAAGTTTGCTCTCTATCTCCACCTGCTGGTAGATGGACACAACCCACCAGTCTATGGATTGATCAGCTTGATGATATGGAAGGGGCCCTTTTAGTAAGCCACATAAGCGTCTACACGTGCCCAACGTGTGCCAAAATGGAGTTACCGCCCGGCTATCACATGGCACTTTTGGTAATTTCATATGCGTGTCTGAAAAATAATTTTTTTCAGACATGTGTATCAGATGCGCTAGGTCAATGGCTGGCGGTAAGGTCTCACACCCAAAATGGACGCGTGCCAATTTTGATTTTGCCGCACATCCATTTTTGTCAAAAATTTTAAAAAGGCAGTGAAAAATGGGAAGATTACTTACCTCTGTTCATCTTTTGGAACATTCCTCCACCCTGCTAGCTGTATGTTTGACTTCTGTGGAAGGACTTTAGTAACAGAGAAACATCATCTACAACTAACAAGTCACATTTGAAAAGGCCATAATATTTTCTATATATTTCTTCAGGCTTTTAATTTTACTGAGAAAAGATTTGGCAGGAGTCTTCTGTTTTTAACCAGGATAGGGTTTTCTTGGAAGCCCTTTGGGCTCTTGACTTTGGCATTTATGTTCAGGGCACCTGATGCAAAGTGTTCTGTCTGATTTAATACCTTGATAAGCAGATCATGAGTAAATAACTTTCTTGAGACTTTTTTTAGGTCACTCTTCCAACTAATGCTTGAATACAGCATTATCAGTATTCAGATACAATAAGCATCAGTGCTAAATAGTGGCTTGTGTTTTCACTAGTGTGGGGCTTTCCCCACACACTGAGGCCACTTTTAGGGGTCCTTTTACTAATCTGCAGTAAAAGGGGGCCTGTGCTAGAGTCAGCATGTGTTTTTGATGTGCACTGAAGCCCCCTTTTACTGCAGTGGGTAAAAGGCTGTCCATTTTTGGGGAAAAGAAATGGCCACCGCATGGCCATTTCATTGGGGAGCCCTTACTGTCACCCACTGAGTTGGCAGTAAAGGCTTCTGCACTAACCTGGCAGTAAGCTGGCAGAACGAGGTGCTGCCCAATTATCACCAGTTAAGTTCCAACACTACAAAAATAGGATGTATTTTTGTAGCACCGGAAATGGCACAGGATGGGAACTTCCATTGGGCTCCTGAGGTAGCCTGGCAGCAGTTCCGGATTGGCGCGCAGTAAGCCTGTGGTGGGATTACCGCTGCTTAGTAAAAGGGCCTCTTAGTGCGGCTGTAAAATGGTTGCATTTCCCATTTAGCATGTGGCCATTAGCTTGGGAACCCTTGCCACCTATTTACTAGGTGGTAAGGGCTCACATGCTAACCATACACTAATCGGTTAGTGATTCAGCTGCGCTAAGCGACTAGTGCTGGGCATAGCTACTCTCTGACCCCAAGCATGCTCCAGCACTAAAAAATATTTTCTATTTTTTAGTGCATGGGTAGCGCTTACCAAACACAAAACTACTGTGGGACACCTCAATGTGCCCCGCGGAAGTAGATTTTAACCTATGGTATGCACGCAATAGTGCTTACCGTAGCTAAGTAAATGGACCCCCATTTAATTTAAGGGGGCTGATAAAAGAATCTGCACTGTTCTTTAGCATGAAGATTTATTGTCGATTTTCCCACAGTAATCTATCACCCGGTGTCCTAATGGTTTTATCAAGGTTCTAAAATCAGCAGTAAAATCCCTGTACTAAAGCAGAAGTTCTACACCCAGTCCTCCAGGCACGACAAGCAGGTCTGGGTTTCAAGGAATGCACAATGAATATAAATGAGATATATTTGCATGCAGTGCCTCCACTGTATACATATTTATCTCATGCATATTCATGGGCGGACTGAGGGTGGTCTGGGTCCCTGGGCACTGAGGGTAGTCTGGGCTCCCCACCCGGCTGCTGCCCGACTCCCACCCTGTCGCCCCTGCCACTGCAGCCGATGCTCCCACTGCCCCGGTCCTACCTGAGGAGTCCTGGTGGTCTGGTGTCCTCTGCAGGGTGGGGCATGTTCTTTCCTGCCCACTGTGCTGCCGCTATTCCCCTGCCTGCCAGTGCCGCCGTGTTTTCAAAATGGTGACCGAGACTTCCCATGGTAGTCTCACGGGTTCTCGAAAGTCTGGCTAGTCTTCCGCAGGAAGGGTGGTCTGGGCCCCCCACCCGGCCACTGGCTGACTCCTACCCTGTCGCCAGTGGCATAGCTAGGTGGGGTGCAAACAGCTGCTTTTCTGCTCCCTCCCTCCTGAGTCTTAATCTGTTCCAGTCTCTTCTTTTTTTATTTTTTTTGTATTATTAATTTCTTTATTGATTATATATTATACACTCACAGAGATAATATAGCAATTGTAATAAATCTTTAACAAAAAACTCCTTATAAACATAAGTAGAAATCCACATAATTCTATCGACCTTTAAATGAAGTTAGAAATTATAGATCCAAGAAAGGAAATTAAATTAATAAAGTGGAAATTAAACTTAACGGGATACACTCATGACCTAATCTCTTTCCCCAATTTATCTTAAACAGTGTGCATTCTGTTTCTCAAACTACTACGTTTACATTCATTCCTTCCTTCAGTAGAGAGGTGTGGTAGCTGTGTTAGTCCACTCTTAAAGGTTATCAATAGAAATCAAACAAAATAAAACATGGAAAAGAAAATAAGATGATACCTTTTTTATTGGACATAACTTAATACATTTCTTGATTAGCTTTCGAAGGTTGCACTTCTTCCTCAGATTGGAAATAAGCAAATGAGGTAGCAGATAGTATATATGAGAGAAACATCAAAGCATTAATGGGTGTTGGTAGGTGAGAGGAGGGTAATAAACAGAGAAATACCCTCTTCTCACCTACCAACACCCATTCTGTTAGAATATCAATGAAATGCTCTGATGTCCCCATGCATACCCCCACCCTCCCACTCTGTCAGACAGTCAAAGTAATGCTTTGATGTTTCTCTCATATATACTATCTGCTACCACATTTGCTTATTTCCAATCTGAGGAAGAAGGGCAACCTTCGAAAGCTAATCAAGAAATGTATTAAGTTATGTCCAATAAAAAAGGTATCATCTTATTTTCTTTTCCATGTTTTATTTTGTTTGATTCCTTCCTTCGAAATCAAAAATTCTTCTAGTTGTTTAGGATCAAAAAATTGAAAATTCTTAGACTGAAATAATATACGACATACACATGGAAATTTAAGTACAAAATTAGCTCCTAGAGCCACAGATCTCTGACGCAATGCCAAGAAGGACTTACGCTGTTTCTGTGTTTCTTTTGACAAATCGGGATACATTCTAATTTTAGATCCTAAAAACATTGAATCTAAATTTCTGAAGAAAAGTCTCAAAACAGCATCTCTGTCCATTTCCAGAGCAAACATCACCACAGCAGTAGTTCTTTGAGTAATAACTTCCAGTGATGATTCGAGGAAGGACGTTAAATTCATAAGAAATCACATTATCCACTTTACTATTAAGTTGAAAATACTGCACTCGCACTATAGGAGGCAGTAAATCCCTTGACATACCCAAAATACCAACTAAATATTTTTTAAACATTTCTACTGGTGAAATCAGTGGTGACCTTGGAAAATTAGTCAACCTCAAATTACTACTACTACTTATCATTTCTATAGCGCTACAAGGCATACGCAGCGCTGTAGACCATACATCTCCTTGATTGATTTTCCAGGTATTCCATTTTCCGAAAGGTAAAACTCCTTTCTTTAGTTGAGATTTGGGTAAAAGTCTCTAATTTATTTAAACTTTCCTCAATTCGTTTCACCTCAGAAGACTGACGGGTGTTTATTTGTTCCTGGATTAGGACTGCTTCAGACAAAGTTTTAATTTCCAAAGTATTTTTCAAAATCATTGCTTGTAAGGAAGAATGCAAAGTATAGGTTAGGTCCCAGAGTGACTCTATCGTCACTACGGCTGGTTTGCTCATTAAACCCACTGAAACCTCTGGGAGGGGTTGTTTTGAGTGTTTGGTTTAAATAGTAATGATTTTAGATGGAATATTTGAAATAGTATTTCCTACCAGCACACTCTCCACCGATTCTACTAACAAGGGCGGGCTCCATCTCTGCACACTCCTCTCTACCTCTTTGGGCAGCTGAGCGTCAGGCACCGCTTCCTTGTTTCCACCTTCCGGCTGTGGGAGAGCCGCATGCACGATGGGGCTTAGGGAAACCCTGTCTGCACTGTCGGCCAATTCAGATAGTTCGGCTCCGATTTTCGGAGTAGAAGCAGCAGAAGGTCCCATCGTTACTCCAAATCTTTCCAGCATCGGTTGCTGATGGGATTGAGTTCCAGCCGGGGTTGAGGGTAAGTCCCGAACCTTCCCTCTCCTTTTCCCCATCTCACGAAGGGTACAGGAGATTCTCTTCAGCACAGACATGGAGAAGATTTGGAGGTGTCTGGTGAAGCGTGTCTCTACAATGCCATCTTGGATCACCCCTTTCCAGTCTCTTCTGCCTGTCTCTTCCGTCCGCATGGTCACTTTTTACTTCCCTGAAGCCTTCTCCCTCCTGCGCAGCACCGCACCAGCGATTCACAGTCAGCCTTCTGCCAGCATCAGGGCCTCTCCTCAGGTGCGTCCCACCTCTGCGGAAAACAGGAAGTTGCAATAGAGTAGGCGGGACGCACCTGAGGAGAGGCCCCGATGCTGGCAGAAAGCTGACTGTGAATCGCCGATGCTTGCCAGGAGGGAGAAGTCTTCAGGGAAGTAAAAAGTGACCAAGCGGACAGGGGAGACGAGCAGAAGAGAAGGTCAAAGATGCAATGCTGGGGGGTGGGGGGGTGGAGGGGGCTGGAGAAGGGAGAAAGCTGCCCAGGAGGTTTAATTGACCGGAGTGGAAGTGAGCCTATCTAGTCCACTTTAACAAGGGAGCCAATTTGGGTAATCTGTCTCCACCTCCCCCCCCCCCCCGCGCAGCTGTCGTTGCCGTTCAGTTCAAAGCAAGCAAACTTATGATCTGCTGCATACATGTTGCCGTTCTTTATTGTTGGTCTATCTGTAACAATGCTAAAACTGTTTCAGTTGGATAGGCAGTGCCTTAAAAGCTGGAAGTTTAAAGAAATAACAGTTGAGTATCACTAAAACAGTGTCAAAAATTATTGTTGCTGGTAGAATACGGTAATACTAGGGCCCAGCTAAGGAACAAGTTATTCTGAGTTAGTCTTCACTGGACTAAACTTGCTTTCCTTGTGCCATCACTATCCAGCAGGATAGGCAGTGTCTTGAAAAGTAGAGGATCAAGGATTTTTTTTTTTTTAATATTTATATCACACATTATCCCAAGCAAAGTCGGATTCAGTGTGGCTTACATTTGAAAATTCAGTGAGACAGAACAATAGAATTTAGTTATATCATGGGTATAAATAGATGGATATGTCTGAAACATTTAACAAAGTTGAGATTAGCATATATACCCAACTGGGCATTTAAAAGTTTGTCCTTTATTGATACCACATGTTCAGAAATCATAGCCATAATGTAAATCCTGTCCTCCTGGGGCTCGCAGCATAAAGAGTGTGTCCCAGGATACCAGATGTTAATAATTGTAGTCGAACCGAGTGTCTAGGAACACACCGCTGAGAGTGGGGGAAAGGTGTACATTTAACTCAACTTCTACTCTCACACACACAAGGTACGGGAGTAAAAGTTAAATAGAATAAAAGTTGAATCAATTTCAGTTTCTTTATTTTGTTTTATAAAGTCAAATACAAGTATTCAATTTTTATTTTCCCATAACACAACCTGGTAAGTATTTAACCTTCCTTTTTAGTAATTTAATAATATACAGTACATTCCATTTAAGTGCACGTCGGATAAGCACATGCTCTGTTTAACTGCATGCCGTACTTCGGTCCTGTTTTTGGCACCATCAATTTCTATGGGGACAAACTTTGGTTTAGCGCACCACTGATAAGTGCAAGATTCGCTTATATGCATGGTTCAAGACCACTCCTCTGCAGGAAAGACTTCGCATGAGTGCGCACATGGAATATGGAAGCCGATTGGCGCGTGACAACCAACGAGATTTCAAATTTACTGCCTCTTTAACTGCCACAGGCAGAATAAGCGAAAGAATGCTGTTAGAGCGTGCACCGGGGTCGTCGTCTTCATCGCGGTGGAACTGTAAGACATTAACACTGGCTGAATGAATAGAAGTTCTTAAAAAAATAGAAAACAAACAAAGTCTAGCATCTATTGCTAAAGAATATGGTGTCAATCCCAGTCAAATTTCACATGTCTTGAAGCAGAAAGACCAGCTTCTGGAAGACTGGCAAAACAATACAAATCCACAATGAAAGCGGGCGGGAAAAGCTGAGGAGGTAGAAGCTGCTCTTCTGCGGTGGTTTTCTCAAGTCAGGAGCAGACAGTTTCCTGTCAGTGGTCCACTGCTTATGGAGAAAGCTAACCAGCTAGCTGAAAGTCTTGGACTAACTGAATTCAAAACCACTGTTGGATGGTTGGAAAGATGGAAGGAGAGGAACAGCATAAAATTCAAGAAACAGCATGGTGAGAAACAAGACGCTGATGACTTTGGTGCTGAAAATTGGGTTGCTTCAGTTCTTCCTACCATCTTGAACGAGTTTGCACCTCGTGACATTTTCAATGCTGATGAAAATGGTCTCTACTGGCGAGCAATTCCTGATGGAACACTTGCATTCAAACATGCCGAAACTACTGGAGGTAAAACATTGAAGGACTGACTGACGATCCTCCTTTGCTGCAATATGGATTGGAGTGAGAAGTTGGAACCCCTCGTCATTGGAAAGAGCAAACAGCCCCGTTGCTTCAAGAAACTTAAGTGACTTCCTGTGTCATATAAGGCTAACGCAAATTCATGGATGACTGTGGAAATTTGGAAGCAGTGGCTAAAGAAGTTAGACACTAGAATGTGGGCAAAAAAGTGTCAGATTTTGCTGTGATAATTGTGCAGCACACAGTGATGATGTTAGGCTGTCTAACGTCAAGGTGGTCTTCCTGCCACCAAACACTACCTCTCTGATCCAACCTATGGATCAGGGCATAATAGCCAATTTCAAACAACATTATCGGGCTCTTGTGCTACGTCGTCTGATGAGCGTTATGGATGACCAGATTGGCAAGGATAAACGTGCTGATGAACTGGCTCGTAATCTATCACTGTTGGATTCCCTACATATGCAGAAACAAGCCTGGAATCATGTTACACAGGCAACCATTATGAACTGCTACAAGCGGGCAAGCTTTGTTAAGGATGTGGAGGGGGATGCAGCTGTTGCAAACACGTCAGATGAAGAGGTTATTGACATATCAGCCGGTGCTACTGAAGAGGAGTTCCATTGCTACGTAGCTGTTGATTGCGATCTACAAACAACTGAAGACAGCACTGATGTTGAGATATGCACCTACACGCAGGCAACAACGGCTGATGATGGAACAGATGAAGAAATGTGCAGTGAGGCACATGCTGATGAAATTCAACAACCTCCTCCTGTCATTTTTGCAAGAGCGCTGGAGAGTCTCAACACCGTGCAGGCCTATCTGGAGGCCACTGGATGTCAGTGCTATGACAGTTTTTACCGTCTGGCAGATATAGTCTATGGAACTCACAGACCCAAGAGTGTACAGAGGACAATGATTACTTCAAGTAAAGCCTAATGTCAGTTAACTGAGACTATATACTGTACATATAATAATAAACAGTACTGTACATATGTTTATCAGATGTCAAGCTTCTTTGGGTCACAATGGTTAAGTGCACGCTCTGGTTAACTGCATGCATTTCTTTGGTCCCAGACCCTTGCACTTAAGTGGATTGCACTGTATATATTTTTAACATTTGAATATGTCTCCTATATGCCTTTATAATTATTTACTGATGTTTATTTCTTTTTATTCCACAGAGGTACTACAGAAACCTTAGCATGAAGATTATCAGATAAGTACATCTCTCTATATAAAAAGCAACACCAATGTTCTATGAAGCCTCCAGCCGGAAGTGTGAAGGGGGCGAGATATCCGGTTTCCCTATGAGTGTCTGCCCCGCCCTCTATGTAACACAGTCAGTGAAGGAAAACAGCAGAGCACGAAATCAAATCGCTGGCTCTGTAACAGTGAAGGACTCAGAGGGGGGAGGGGAGAGAGCCCAGAGGGCAGGGACACACACACTCCCACATGCACACAAAAGAAAACATTGCTAGCCCCCGTTTCATTTGCATCAGAAACGGGTCTTTTTTACTAGTAAATATATATTTGTAACATTAGAATTTGTCAATTTTCTTTATAAACTTGTAACTTTCTTACTTATCATTAGAATCTGATTCTTTGTGTTTTTGCTTTATTCACAGAGTTCACCTTAAAAAAACCTAGCAATGTTCAGGTGAGTATACCAGCTTAACTTTTCTTGCACGCCATTACTTAGCTGTAGCAGAACATGTAGTTGTCCAGGTGAACACAGAAATGCAGAATTCTTTCTTGCGTGGGGGCCCAAAGGAGCTTCCAGAGAGTGCTTTGCAACTTCCTCTTCCTCCTCCTTGTAGTCTTCTTCCTATACCTCCCTTAATCAAACCAAATTGGAAAGAAAAACCCTATCTCCCTATCACTGTTCATAAAACTCCAATAAATGACATTAAGGGATTATTAAAACATTATGGCCAACTATACTAATTAAAACAAAATTAATTAAAATATTCCCTTTCTTTCAGGCCTACTGCTTTACAATTATTTTCCTGTACTGAGGTGGGCAAAAAGAACACACAGGAGTTGTCATGCTGGCACTTGACCAACACTCTAGCACTTCTCTCACAAACTTTCACTTCTTTCACCAAAAATCTCCAAGTGACCCACACTCCAGTAATTTAATCTCACCCCCCCTAACCAGCCAGATCACCTGTAACAATGCTTTACATCATCTTTACCCACTCTGCCATGCACATCAGCCAAATCCATACAACTCTTTTAGAACTGCTGTCTTTTACTAGTGTGAGTACCAACACTGACCACAGGATCACTATTTCCCTGTTTAACACAAAAATTTCCCTTCAAATACTTCCTAACTGCTTACTCCTTCCCCCCTGCCACAGACACTCTCACCATAAGTACTCCTCTCTCCTCAGCTGTTCCTGCCCTCACATACAGTAACTGACAAAGAAGCTGTTGCTAAGGCAACAGAGACTCAGCTGGAACACCCAACGTCTCCTGGCCAATGAAGTGCCCAACTCTCCCTAGGAACATTCAGCATGGCCAGTAATAGCCAAAACAGTAACCTGAGAGCCCAGGTAAGATTATTTTAAAAATAATCAATCAATCAATCAATCAATCAATATATACCTAAGGGTTACAATAAGTATAGACAGTTATTCAAAGATTATCACATGGGAGAGGAAGGAGATGGGGACACAAAGAGGGCACTACTGGAAAGGGGAGGAGGAGATAGGGACACAGAGGGGCACCACTGGAAGGGGGAATGGGGATATGGGGACACTGGTGAAAAATTGGTGAGATGGGGACAAAGAGGTAATGCTGGAAAAGGGGGAAGATGGTAACAGAGGTAATGCTGGTAAAAAGGGGGAAGATGGGGAGACAGGACACTGTTAGAAAAAGGAAGAGGTGGGGACACCAGGACGGCAGATGCTAGAAAGTGGGAGATGAGGAGACCAGGTAGGCTTGTGGTGAAAAAGGGGGGAGATGGGGACACAGAAAGGGAAGATGCTGAACTTGGGGGTAGGATAGGGACAAGGGACACAGAAGGGAGATGCTGGACAGGACAAATAGTGGTGCAGAGGAAAAAAGGATGGTGCACTTGGAGACAGAAGAAATGTCAGATGGGCAAGAGACCCTGTAAAGGCAGAAGAAACAGAGAAAAGCAGAAAACAGACAGTGGGACCAAAGCACATGAGAAAATAAATTATTCAAACAACAGTAGAGGGGTCCGAGTGCATTTTCTTAAGTCATTTTAGATGTACTGCAGTACAGATTTTGATGGTTAGAATCAGGGACTGCAAATCCCACATGAATTTGGGATATGAGTTCACACTAAGACTAGTTGAAAAATCTCCCTTCTGGAACTGGATCACTTGGCAGCTCTATACACAGCTATTTGATAGTGGGGTCATAAAATGCAAGGTCAGTGCCAAACAGATGTAGAGAACGAAAGGAAGAAGACAAGAGGCGAGAGAAGAAATGGAAAGGCCAACCTGGAAAAGAATTTGTAAGGCTGACTCATGGAACATGCTCACTAGAAGCTGTAGTCCCATCCCCAGAGACTTATCAGCCTCATTGGGATTACTTCTCTCTATATGCTACTATATATTCGTCCCAGAGGTGTATTCTCTTTTCCGGAACCTTATCAGTTTCCTTGCAACTACTGTTACTCTATTTTCCACTCTGTATATATTCCTGGAGTTGGTACTCTCCTCTCTGGAATCTGTAAGCCACATTGAGCCTACTGCTACGTGGGAAAATGTGGGATACAAATGTAATAAATAAATAAATAAATAAAATAAATAAGTAAATAAATAAACATGGAAGAAAAGACTGGGACCAGCCAATTTCCCAGATAACAAAGGTAGAAAAAATTATTTTTATTTAATACTTTGTAAGCATTGAAATGTACCTGCTTTGTAAAGTGCACATTTTTTTCTATTTTTATTTTGCAAAGTACAGGAGAAAATGCATTTCTGTCTCTCTCTTTTTTTTTTTTTTTTTACCAGTATTGCACTGTTTAGTGTCTGGCTTCGTTGGGCAGGGGGTCTCTATTTCAATTGTTTTTGGGTTTTTTTTGTGGCTCCCTATTCTGCATTAGATTGTTAGCATGGAATGTTGTCACAATTTGGGTTTCTTCCAGGTGCTTGTGACCTGGGTTGGCCACGTTGGAAACAGGATACTTACTGGGCTAGATGGACCGTTGATCTGACCCAGTATGGCTACTCTTATGTTATGTAGATGAGGGTCTGTCCATGTTCTACATGTGTGACTGAGGTGAAGGATTCTGCCAGCATGTAGTATCTGTGTAGAAATGTGTAACAGTGCAGTTTGTTCCAGTTTCCCAATAGTAGGTATATTGGTGCTCCAGAGTCCAGTGTAATATATAAAGCATTGTCTTCTGATAGGTGGGTTAGGGCTGTTATGGTGTGGTAAGTTTTGAGTTCTAGGGCACTCCTGGAGTACCCCCTTGCCAGTCAGGTTTTCAGGATATCCACAATAAATATGCATGACATTGATTTGCAATTACTGCCTCCATTACATGCAAATCTTTTTCATGCAGATTCATTGTGGATAGCCTGAAAACCTGAATGGCAAGGGGGTACAGGACCACCTAGGGAAACACTTCTCTAGGTCCCACTGTAATATTTATAGCATTGTCTTTTCATAGGTGGGTTAGGACTATTTTGGTGTGGTAAGTTTTCAGTATAGGTTGTGGGTGTCTTTTTGCAGGGGTTTGTGTTATTTCACAAAGTGTCTAGCCTTATTTGAAAGTAGGCTCTGGGGCAAGGGCCACCAAAGGTCACCCAAAATAAAAATGCTCAAGACTAGTGTTCTTCACATCCTGTAGAGTCGCCACACAAACAAAAGCCCATCTGATTCAAACAAGGTGTCTAGCAGTGGAAGGACTGGGTATGCTATTCCTGAGATGATGGTCATGATTTGAATATTTTTATTTCAAGTTAAGAAGACAGGTTGCCTGCTCTGGCCAGTCCAGGGACCTCTTCTGCGTCCTGCCTACTGATGTAACTTACTGTTTCCTTGTAGGCAGGATGCAACAGAGACAGCCTGTATTAATCATTGCCCACCACAGCCCTTGAGCAACAACACAGACACTGCTGTCTAGCTGACACTAACCGGCGCCTGTTTTATAAAAGTCTGCTCCCCCTGAGATCAAAACCTGGCTACGCCTCTGCCTGTCACCCCTGCCACTGCAGCCGATGCCCCCGCTGCCCCGGTCCTACCTGAGAGGTCCTGGTGGTCTGGTGTCCTCTGCAGGGGGGGGCATGTTCTGTCCTGCCCACTGTGCTGCTGCTATTCCCCTGCCTGTCAGTGTTTTCAAAATGGCAGCCGAGACTTCCCGTGGTAGTCTCACAGATACTCAAAAGTCTCACTAGACTTCCGCAGGGAGTCTCAGCCTCCATTTATAAAATACAGTAGTGTTGGGTGGGGGTGGGGGGGGGGAATAGTGGCAGCCCAGTGGGCTGGGCAGGAAAGAACATGTTCCCCCCCGCTGAGGCCACTAGATCACCAGCAGCACACCGGGCATCTGGACAGAGCCTCTGGGCCCTCGGGCACTGCCCGGTTGCCCAAATGGTCAGTTCAGCCCTGTGCATATTCATTATGGGTATCCTGAAAGCATGACTGGCTTTATAAATGGAGGCTGTGTGAGTCCTGAGAATTGGTTGAGAACCCCTGCTAAAGGGTAGTGTGGTTGGCATACAAACTAGTCCAACTGGAAATTGCTTCTGATATATAAAAGGTGTTGAATTTTGGCATGGTTCTTTACTTTCCTTTTAATGCTGAATCATTACTATAGTAAAGATTGTAGCCAGGGAATTATTTGCTTAAAACTTGTTGGCAAGCTTCTGCCACAGAAGCAAGAGCACTTAAGACTTCAAGAATGGCTTGAAGACCCCATGGGTTCAACAGAGGGGCAACGAGTACTAACAGTGATGAGAAGAGTCTAAGCCACCATCAGAGGGGGCAAAGCAGCACAAAAAGTGGAATGAGGATGCCAAGACACAGGGAAGGATACCAACATTGCCACAAAGTTCCAAAAGTACCAGCTGAGGAGAAAGGCAGCACCAGCATTAATATAAAGACATCAAGGTACTGGAAAAGGGAAGAGAACCCCTAACATTGGCAGGACTATACCAAAGCACCAGGAGGTGAATAAAATACCCGGTTGGAAAGGGTCTCTTGTGAGCTATATATGGCCCAAATCCTCCATCCTCGTTCCCTCCCCTCCACCCAGAAATATCTCTGGTGGTTCAAGTGCACCCCACACAGCCCCCATCATTTCCCTCAGCTAAGGCTAGGAGGCTGGAATGATACCCACTCATTCCTTTTTCCAGCACTTTCATCTTTGAAAATGGCAGCATCGGACTCCTAGTGGTGCCCCTAGTGGCACAGGCTGGCAAGTAAGGAAGCTTTCCTTCTCTATTCTAGTAGCATAACAAAGGCATTCGTGTGCTCACCATCCTCCTTTCACAAAAATTTACTCTGATGCTACAAACATCTTTATGGCAGAAACTGGCTGCTGCTTTATTGAAATAGTTAACACATACAATAAACTGAGTTTATCAAAGCCATCCCCAAATTCAATCCCAGATATTGAAATAACAATTTTTAACACTAGGAGGTTAGTTGGTAATTATCTAACAATGATAATATTCCCTTTCCCTCTGGCATGGTCTTTAGTGATGCAAAACATAGATCCATCGCACCCCTTAGTGTTTCCAGGAAAATTCTTTGCTTCATAAATCCTTAAAATAAATCTCAATGTGGGAATGGCAACTCTAATACTGCACAAGAGGTGACAGCTTATTTTGTCACTGTTCCCTCCTCCTCCACCCCAACTAAAGGAGCTGCTGGAACAAATCTTGAATAGAGAACAAAACTATATCCAACCCAATGTCCAAGACAGAGGAATCCCATCAGGGTGATACAATGCAGACAGTCAACAAATCATGCATCAAAGCTTAAGGGAAGGAGGGTAAATCCTCGGCAGCGTTTAGTAACGTTTCAGACATTGCTGGTTGCTGTTATCACCATGCGTTACTAAACTCTGCCGAGGATTTACCCTCCTTCCCATGTCGAGATGTTTTCCTCAAGTTTTTATGCCACATAAAATGAGACACTTGTAACAAAATGTGACCCCTGAGGAAGACATATAGCAAAAACAGGGACTGTGTTGGGTCCAGCTGATATATGTGACACTTTGAGGAGAATTAAACTTTTTTTGGAAAATTACTTATCTCTGTTCATCTTTTGGAACATTCCTCCACCCTGTTAGCTGTCTGTTGACTTCTGTGGAAGGACTCTTCCGCCTTTAATAACAAGGAAACATCATCTACAACTAACAAGTCACATTTAAAAAGGCCATAATATTTTCTATATATTTCTTCAGACTTTTAATTTTACTGATATGCAGGAGTCTTCTGTTTTCAACCCTGTGGGTTCTTGACTTTGGCATTTATGTTCAGGGCACCTGATGGAAAGAGTTCTGTCTGATTTAATACCATGATAATCAGATCATGAGTAACTTTCTTGAGACTTTTTTTAGGCCACTTTTCCAACTGATACTTGAGGCACTATACAGCATTATCAGTATTCAGATTCAATAAGCCTCAGTGCTAAATAGTGGCTTGTGTTTTCAGTACTTTGGGGCTTTCCTGCACACTGAGGCCACTTTTAGGGGTCCTTTTACTAAGCTGCAGTAAAAGGAATCCATCAGGGTGATACAATCCAGACAGTAAACAAATCATGTATCAAAGCCAACCCACCCAGTTTACTGACAAATTGAGAATCTCTGCATTCACTCACCTGCGAGGTTTCTCAATTGACTTCACTTTTCTTGAATCTGTGACTAAATTAAAAAAGTAGAAGAAAAATAACAGTGTGAGACCAACAAAGCTCTCTTCAATTTAACAAATCAGCTCTGCCTCTTTTATTGTACAAATGTCATTTTCCCCCAAATAGATCAGCAGCGAAGCAGACATCAAGAAGTGACTCTCCTGAAATAACAAGGGCAGTGTAATTACTCCTAAAGCATGCCATGCAATCCAAGTCAGAGAATCCTCTGTCCTACGGGTGTAAAAGCAAGATGAGGACCAAGTGGTGTGCTAGTAAATGTTTAACGACAGGCTCTCTCTCAAAAGAGAAATTAAATAAATAAATAAATAAATAAATAAAACCCACCCATAGATATGCATGTAACTGTATTATACATGTTATTGGTACAAATGATATGCACCAACCAATTTACAAATAATATTAAAACATGCAATATCATTTACTGTAAATTCCAAATGGCCAATTGATTTTTGCATAATGCTTTGGCTGATTTTTAGGGCACATCTGAAGCCAACCTATGTTTGCTATTCATCCAAGAATTATTTTCACAATGAGAACATAAGAACATAAGAGTAGCCATACTGGGTCAGACCAATGGTCCATCTAGTCCAGTATTTTTTTTCCAACAGTGGCCAAGCCAGGTCACAAGTACCTGGCAGAAACCCAAATTGGACAACACTCCATGCTACCAATCCCAGGGCAAGCAGTGGCTTCCCCATGTCCTGTCTCAATAGCAGACTATATACTTTTTCCTCCAGAAACTTGTCCAAACCTTTTTTAAACCCAAAGGCCCTTGAAAGAGCTTGTGGGGACAGCTCAGAGCAGGACGTGGAGAAATGCAATAAGGGAAGGTGGGGACTGATGTCATGTTGAAACTGTGAAGGTCTGAAGGTTTAAATTTTGAACTCACCTGAAGATAAACTTCCTCAGGAGGGACTGGTGCAATTCTTTATTTTGAAGCTATTGAACCTGTGCATGTGTGAACTTTTGTGTTTTGGAACACCAATAAATCTCCTCATACCCTGGAAAGTGCAAGCGTGAAGATATTACCTTGTTGTGTTGGAGGGCGCTCTGGGGCCAGTCTCGCCCTCTCTCTCTCTCTCTCCCCCCTCTCTCTCTCTCTCGTAGTTTTCACAACACTTTAAAAACCCTAGTTGCCATTGCTTGAATTTGCTCTTCAAACGTAAGACATTTGTCAAAACTTACTCCAAAATTCTTAAGGGATGATTCTAGAGGAAAATTAATACCATCAATAGCCAAGAAATTATCATTAACCATATTGAACTTGCTACTAAATATTATGAATTTGTTTTTCTCCTTATTCATTTTTAGGTTGAAACTGGCAGACCTCTCTTCAATCATATTCAACCCTTACCTTGCCCTGGAGTTCACATTTTAATGGACTCCTCCAAAGGGTATATACACTGTTATGCCATCTGCGTAAATTAGTTTCAGAAAACCAAGGCTCGAAAGTTTCCTTCCCAATGATACCTTAATAAAATTAAAAACTATGGGTGATATTGGGGAGCCTTGTGGAACCCTGCAATCTGGTGTCCAAGCAGTAGATAACACTCTCTTCATCTTCACCTGATACTGTCTACTCCTCAAGAAGCCCCTGAACCATTCCAAGACCTTGCCTCCAAAACCATAGTAGTCAAAAATAGATAGCAAAACAGAATGATCCACCAAGTCGAATGAACTCGACATGTCAAATTGCATTAACAATACCCTATTGCGTATACTGATGTCCTGCCTGTTCTTTGCAGATAAAGTAGCTAATACAGTCTCTACTATACCCACTCTGAATTCCAGATTCAGAATCATGTAAGATATTATGATATGACCAATAATTATTTAACTGTTTAGCCACAATATCCTCTATAACCTTTACCAATAATGGTATGGAGGCCACTGGTCTATAATTTGATACTGCTATCAACTGCGATGAGGGATTTTAAGGAATAGGAGTAAGTATAATATGACCCTTCTCCTCTGGGAATTCCCCCTTATCAAACATATGTGCTATACCCTGCTGTACAAACAACACAAATTCAAAAGATGCATTTATTAACAAATTCGCAGGTCAAATATCTATTAAGCAATGTGACCTAGCATATTTTCGCAAACATTGCAGGGTTAAATAAATTGAAGGGGGAAGAAATCTGTCCCAAATTCTATCCCTCTCAATTACACCATTCATATTCTCAAGATTCTGGACATAATCCAATGGGGCCAACCTCTGCACAAGAAATTCCTTTCTATTCTCTATTCTAGTCCTAAAAAATACAGCAAGATATTTTACATTAGCTCAATTATTCACCGAGTACAAATATTTAAACCAGTTGGGAGTACTTATGTATGAAAATCTCTATTTTTAAACACTAGGTTTAAATATTCAACATTATATTTCTATTACCCAGGTGTTAATATTGTTTATCTTTTTTTTGTACCACTGATGAACTGCTTTTTATATATAAAAATATTTATTTATTCTTATTGAAAATCAACTTTAATTTAAAAACCTCAATACAAATAAATTATTATTAATTGTGAGTAGTTCTCAGAAATTAATTGTGCCATATATTGTGTATCATAACACGCTGAAGTACCTCTGAATGATCAATTGATTGACCAACTTCAAAGTCTCTGAATGTCTCGACATAGGTCATTGGTTTACCAATACAGGAGTAATGGCATTCTTCAAATACTCTTCATAGTAGTGCAAAAATGTGTTAAATTTGGGGTTATTCAGTGTATATATCTCAACAAGTTTTGCCTACAGTGACTTCTTCAGGGTATTTTATTCAAACTGCACAAAATAAAATATAACAATTACTTTTCTTAACAATAATCTTTTAGTTAATAAGAAAAGTAGTTGTTACATTATTACTTACATAAGTACATAAGTATTGCCATACTGGGACAGACCAAAGGATCATCAAGCCCAGCATCCTGTTTCTACCAGTGGCCAATCCAGATCACAAATACCTGGCAAGATCCTAAAAAAAGTACAAAACATTTTTTGCTGCTTATCCCAGAAATAGTGGATTTTCCCCAAGTCCAATTTAATAATGGTCTATGGACTTTTCCTTTAGGAAGCCGTCCAAACCTTTTTAAAACTCTGCTAAGCTAACCGCCTTTATTACATTTTCTGGCAACGAATTCCAAAGTTGAATTACACGTTGAGTGAAGAAATCCTTTTCTCTGATTCATTTTAAATTTACTACTTAGTAGCTTCATTGCATGTCCCCTAGTCCTAGTATTTTTGGAAAGCGTAAGCAGATGCTTCACGTCTACCCGTTCCAGTCCACTTATTATTTTATAGACCTCTATCATATCTCCCCTCAGCTGCCTTTTCTCCAAGCTGAAGAGCCCCAGCCGCTTTAACCTTTCCTCATAGGGAAGTCGTTCCATCCCCTTTATCATTTTTGTCACCCTTCTCTGCACCTTTTCTAATTCCAGTATATCTTTTTTGAGATGCGGCAACCAGAATAGAACACAATATTCGAGGTCCGCACCATGGAGCAATACAAAGGCATTATAACGTCTTCATATTTGTTTTCCATTCCTTTCCTAATAATTCTATTTGCTTTCTTAGCCGCCGCAGCACACTGAGCAGAAGGTTTCAAAGTATCATCAACGACGACACCTAGATCCCTTTCTTGGTCAGTGACTCCTAACGTGGAACCTTGCATGACGTAGCTATAATTCGGGTTCCTCTTTCCCACATGCATCACTTTGCACTTGCTCACATTAAACATCATCTGCCATTTAGACACCCAGTCTCCCAGTCTTGTAAGGTCCTCTTGTAATTTTTCACAATCTTCCTATGATTTAACTACTTTGAATAACTTTGACACATTGTTGAGAGCAATCACCCTGATGCAGAGCTGGGAGCTCAAAATGTGATCGCATTGGCATTCATCTCAGTTAACTTTCAAATTAAGTAATATGCACTCTTTTGAGTTTTTTTTTTGCACTTGAATTAGTAATTGGGACAGATGATTGAATTGCAGGATATTTTGAGGCAACGGTTCATTTTGCCCTTCAGCTACCTGTTCTGATGGTCCCCCTTGCAACACTTTTGAAGTTGTTGTTTTACATTTATGATATATATTTTTATTGAGTTTTTTTTATTTTTATTTTTATGAATTTACAAATATTTCAAGGAATTACTCTTGAATAGAAAGTGTTAAAATAAAAAAATAAAAACATATTAAATAAACATAATAGGAATAAAGGAAAACTATTTCACGTATTCAACACTCAAGTCCACTTTAAATGGGGAGATATTCATTACACTGGAGGCAAATAAAAGGAAAAAATATCTATAAGATTTCTGCATCTAGGAGAGAGTGGACATAGTTTACATTATTTAGTTCCTTATGTTCTCTTAGAGGTTACAAATGTTGTTAAATGAGATGGATCCATGAAAACAAACTTTTGTGTATTGTAAATTACAATGCATTTACAAGGGAATCTAAGATAAAATGTGCCTCCCAGGCGCAAAACTTCTGGTTTCAATAACAAAAATTGCTTGCGTTTCTTTTGTGTTTCCTTCGCGACATCAGGAAATACAGATATCTTAAGTCCCCAAAACAATTTGTCCTTACATTTAAAAAACATCCTAAGTAGCCATTGTTTGTCTGGCAATAATGCCATCATAGCTACAAGAGTTGCTGTGATGGCTTGTTCTGATGTTTCAAGGAAATTAGTAACATCTAATGATATTCCTTGTTGTTGTGGATCACGTTGTTTCTGAGGTACATAATAAACTTGAGTAAAAGGTAATAAGTTACTCTCTGGAATCTCAAGAACTTCTTTAAGGTACCGTTTTAACATTTCTATTGGACTTATCATCTTTACTCTTGGAAAATGTATAAATCTCATATCTTTTCATATAGTTATCATATATTTCCGCTTTGCTCCTTAGGTTTGATATATCTTTCTTCTTTTTTATGTTTAAATCTATTTATTAATTTTATATTTTAACAAGCATTCTACTTGTACAGAAATACAGCGTTAAATATAAACCAAAAAGAAAAAAATATCATACATTATTATTCATGACATAATATCTATATAAATAAAATCCCCCCTCAGACATCCTGAAGCTCACTCCATCTGTCCTGAACTCCTGTCCTCCTGGTAGGCTAGGCTATTCGGACTACTCACCCTCAGTCTCAGCCACACCCATCTGGGCTGTAGGCCACGCCCCATCTGCACATAAAAAGCACCCTTAACGTTCTAAAGCACACTCTGAGGCTTCAACAGTTCGTATGTTCGAAGCTCTGTAACCATTTTTAAGCACACTACATCTCTGCCCCGCCCTGACCTATCAGAGAAGGGAGGAGTGTCACAGCTGCACCACTCTGACCTATCAAAGGGAACTGAAACAGGAAAAGGGAAGAGCGTCACACCGAATGACGGACCTATCAGAGGGAAGTCAAATAGAAGAAGGGAGGAGCGTCAGAGGCCAAGGGGACGGCCGTATCTACATCTCATAGGTTTCCTTGCTTTCTTTTCAGAGTATTGCAGCTGTAGCCACTTAGGTAAGTCTAGCAAGCCTGTCAGCTACTGAATACAGAAAGCAAAAGATAGCATGTGGGAACTTGCTCCATTTTGTTCTCTGGAATGCAGTGATTATTATACAAATGGTCTTGCTTTCATTATTTTGGTAGGGGCTGCCTTCATGACTGTCCACAGTCCCCCCAGTCCTGACACCTGACAGGGGGGACAGGGAAGGACACTCACTGTCTCACATACGCACTCGCACACACTCATTCTCACATACACACACGCTCTCTCACAGACACACTCACACCCACTCTCTGTCACACACACACACTTGCACATTCTCACTCTCACAAACACTCTCTCAAACATACACACTCCGCGCAAAACCTTGCTAGCGCCCGTTTCATTTCAGCCAGAAACGGGCCTTTTTTACTAGTTTATATATATATTCAACGTTTCCTTAGACCACTATTCGGGGACATAGTCAAAACTGGAGAAGAATTATTTGTGGATTAACTTAGCATATAATAAGGTTCAGTTGTTTCGTATCTAGAAAAGATTTCAACTGTTCTGGTACAAAAAAAAAAAAAAAAAAGAGTATTTTGTCTCAGCAAAACGGACCAAACATTTACAGGGGTATGTGAGGAAAAATGTCCCTCCCAATTTCAGGATTTCTTGTTTCATTTTCAGAAAATCTTTCCTCCTATCTTGAGTCTGTCGGGTTACGTCGGGATAAATCCAGATTTTCTCCTCATAAAAAGGGGTCTTTGATAATTTAAAGTCTCAAGATCGCATTTAAGTCCTGTTCAAACACAAATGTAATTAGCAAAGTGACTCTGATGGTTATTATTTCAATTGATTGCTCCAGAAAAGCAGAAATATTATCAACATCAATATTAGGCTGTTCATTTACGTGTTCATGTTGTCCCTCTTTCATACCTGGTTTTTGCAGTATATAATATAGCTTTGTTACAGGAGGAATAGCTTCTTTAGGCATTTTAAATTTTTCAATCAGGAATTTCTTAAATAAATCAATAGGTAACATTACAGGTATTTTAGGAAAATTCAATATTCGTAAATTCAACCTTCTATTATAGTTTTCTATCTGTTCAATCCAGCAAAATCTTATCTTTAGCCACTGCTGTTTTAAAACTTTGCAAATGTTGGTTTGATATATCTTTCACCAAAGTGGTTTGAATATTACCGAAATTTACAATTTTTCCTTCCATAACATCAATCCTTTCAGAGCATGCTCTTATATCAGTTTCATTTTTCTCAACTTTTCTTTCAATTTCATTAACTTTTTGGGTTAATGCAGTCGTTTGTTTTGATAAATGTTGTGCCATTTGAGCCACCAAGTCCCACAAATTATCTAGGGTTACCTTTGACGGTTTCTCTAAAGTCCAGGGAGGCAAATTTAGTATTTCTGTTTCCTTCTCAGTTTCTGTTCCTCATTGACCTGCAGTCGATTCCCTCGGAGTGCTTACTTCAGGAGATACTAATCGTTCTCCTGATTCCCTCTCGAGTTGTTTTCCATGAGCTTCACTCGAGTGTAGTTCAGGCCCAATCATCGGAGCCTGCGTGCTTGTTCCTTCGGAGGGGGAGCTCGTCCGTGTCGGCTGTGGGGGCAGAGCTCTCATGTTGGGGCTCAGAGTCACATTTAGTCCTGGGAATGCCGAGCTCTCCTCCATTCTGCTGATGTTCCCTAAGGAACCGCTCCCGACTGTTCCATCATGTCCAGAAGTCCTAAAAAAAACGGTCGATAGGACCTGTAGGTACTGGGGCCGGTGTTGGGGAAGCTCGGACCGCTGCCTTGCCCCTTCTCTTCATAAGTACATAAGTAATGCCACACTGGGAAAAGACCAAGGGTCCATCGAGCCCAGCATCCTGTCCATGAGAGCGGCCAATCCAGGCCAAGGGCACCTGGCAAGCTTCCCAAACATACAAACATTCGGCATTTGGTTTCTCAGGAAATGAGGTCTGCAGCTCTCCTAAGTATGTGCGGCCATCTTGAAATCTCCCCATTTTTATTTAGTTTATAGGGTTTATTAAGAAGCATTTTCGTTGTTTTCACCTTTGGATTTTTTTTTGTTATTGTATCAGTTTATTTATGTCACCTATGCATAACCATGTTTTCCTGAAATCCAAATACACACATTTCATGCTCTCCCTCGATCCAACTCTCTGGTCACCCAGTCAAAGAAATGAATCAGATTTGTCTGACAAGACCTATCTCTAGTAAAGCCATGCTGCCTTGGGTCCTACAACCTAATGGATTCCAGAAACCACACTACTGTATCTTTTTTTTTTTAACCTCAGGGGTTAAACATTAATCTATTAATTTATCACAGAGGTCAGACTAACTGGCCTCTATTTCACAATCTTCTCCAAGGGGTACAAGGAGCACTCAGGGAGGACACAACCATTGTGGAAAATCTAAATAAAGGGCCCTTTTTACTAAGCCACTGTCGGGTCTGGGTAGTGGTGAGCCCTTAGGTTCCCTGAGGCCCGGAGGACCTCAGAGGACTGCCGCGCACCCCGGATCTTCACCCGTGGCGACCGCCGTTCACCGAGGGTTGAGCCCCCAGCTGCAGGCGGCCAGCGGGACTGCTGGAACCGCGGGGTGACGGTCGGCCTGGCTGGACGCCAGCAACACAGTCTCTAGAGGTGGCTAGCAAGGACGGCTAGCTGAAGGGAACACAGTCTCTGGAGGTGGCTAGCAAGGACGGCTAGCTGAAGGGAACACAGTCTCTGGAGGTGGCTAGCAAGGACGGCTAGCTGAAGGGAACACAGTCTCTGGAGGTGGCTAGCAAGGACGGCTAGCTGAAGGGAACACAGTCTCTGGAGGTGGCTAGCAAGGACGGCTAGCTGAAGACAGTCACTGGAGGTGGCTAGCAAGGACGGCTAGCTGAAGACAGTCACTGCACTCCACGACGTCGGCTTCTGACACACGAAATGGAAGCGCTGGGCCCTTCTTGCTTCGGGGTTTAAATCCCCCGCCCATCTCTCTTCTTCCGGGAAAGGAGCCAATCCCGCCGGCCCTGATAGGCAAGGAGCACCCGGATTGGCGGTCCTGCCTACCAGGCGGAGACTCTCCTACCACGCGCCAATCCGGCGCGAGTGGGCGGAACTTGTCTGCTGCTGCTCGGCCCGGGGAGACGACGACGCTGGCGCTGCCATCTTGGCCGGCGTCTCCCCTTCCCCGAGGTCGGCGTCCGCTCCCGCCGGTCGCCGGCCTCGGAGCGACCCGCGGTAGCGCTGGTCCCATCAGCGGCTGGTCCCTGCCGCCCTGGAGCCCACGGCCCCTGGCGACCCCCGCTCCCCGCCGCGGGAGCACCGGTAAGGACCCGGAACGGGACAGCCACATTATAGGCACGTTAGAGTTTTTAACGCATGTTAACCGTGTATGCGCGTTAACAGTGTATTCACCTACAATATCCCTATAGGTGCCTAAACGATTAGCATGCATGCTAATTGTAGGCGCATTAAAAACACTAACATGCCTTAGTAAACAGAGCCCAAAGTCTTTTCTTCTATCTTTATTGAAGAGGATGTTGGGAGATACCAATGTCGTACACATTCTTTGATGATAATGACAAAGAGGAACTGAAGCACATCATACTGAATCCGGAAAATGTAACAGAGAATATTGACAGAACCTACTATAATAATTTGCACCTCCAACGTTCTGAAGCTGATTGCCAGGAAGTTGAAGCCCAGTTCGTAATGTCTGAAGCCTTCCGGTGACGTCACTGTGTTGCCTGGGAAACCGTGACGCATCTCAAGCACGGCCCTACTCCACCACTGTTAACCGCTGTTGCCATCTCCTCTTGTTTTGAGCTGGCTCCGGTGTGCACAGCTAGCCAGTTCACGTCCATCACCCAGGTCCCAGTGCGGCCCTTAGAGAGAATCATGCCTATTTGTATCATCAAGGAAGCAGCTGTGGCGGCCATAGGGTCTGGCGGCGATTCCTCTCCAGACAGGACGTGCTTGGCCAGTGTCCGCCTCCTCAGCCAGACTGAGCCCCTGATGCCCACTGCTGCTGCTTCTTGGCTCGCCAACAGGAACGAGGAGCCCCCTAGCCATGCTTGCGACAACCTGGCTAGGGGAGCTGGTGCTTACTGGCAGCCGTTGGAGCAGGACCGCCACCTGGATATGCTACAGAAGCCACTGGCCTATAGTTTTAGCCGGAGCCCCGTGAATAGGAGCCACTGGAGGGATGGCGAGGGATGGCCGGAGCACAAGCTAGTTTCCTGCCTGCGCCAAGAAAGCTGTCAGGATGAGCTGCACTGCCCGAGGGCCAATGAGTAGCTGGACTTGAAGTTAAAAGGCCTGAGGGGTGAAGCGCTGCTTGCTGCTACCAGGGCAGATAAGAACAAGAAGCTGGCTCTTTACCTGGCTGAGGTGGAAAAGCAGGATAAATATTTGCGGGAGAGAGACAAGTATCGCTTTCATATCATCCCCGATGGCAACTGCCTGTACAGGGCGGTCAGCAAAGTGGTGTACAGGGACCAGGCCAGACACAAGGAGCTGAGGGAGTGCACAGTCTTCCACATCGCTGACCACCTGGACGAGTTTAGCCCTATCATCGAGGGGAAGGGGGGAGGAGGAGGGGGGAAGAAGAGGAGGGGGAGGAGGAGGGGGAGAGGGGGGAGGAGGAAGACAGGCAGGGGGTCGGGAGGGGGAGGAAGGGGTGATGAGGGGAGGGGGAGGGGGTCGCTGGGTGGCGCAAATCGGAGGGGGTCCTGAGATGAGAGAGAGAGGGGGGAGGGGTCCTCAGATGAGAGAGGGTGGGGGTCCTGGGGGAGGGGGGAAGGGGAGGAGGAGGGGGTCAGAGGGGGGGAAGAAGAGGAGGGGGAGGAGGAAGGGGAGGGGACCCTGGAACCTTGCTAGCGCCCGTTTCCTTTCTGTTGGAAATGGGCCTCTTTTACTAGTAAAGAATAATTGATCACCACAACTGGATGGTATATATCCCAGAGTTCTGAAACAACTCAGAGATGAAATTGGAGACCTATTACTGGCAATGTGAATTCCATCATTAAATTCAGCTGTAGTGCCTGAGGACTGGAAGGCAGTAAAAGGGCTCTAGGGATGATTTGGAAAACTACAGCCTGGTGAGTTTAACATTAGTGTCAGGTAAAATGGTATAAGTTATTCTGAAAAGCAAAACCACTGGCTCTACAGATAGTTAAGGCTTAATGGGGCAGAGCTAACTGGATTTGGCAAACAGAAGAAAAAAAAATCATGTTTCACCTAGCATTTAAATCTTATTGAAGGCATCAATAAAGTAGTGGAGCCAGTTGATTGGACTGTATCTAGATTTTCAGAAAGCATTCGACCAATTTCCTTATGAGGGACTCCTGATTAAATTAAAAAGTAGTGGGATAACAGGCAATGCTGTTGTACAATGGGAACTCCCTACAGAAAGGAGCAGTCATTTTTTTCAGGAGAGAAAGATTTTTGATGGGATTGGAAGGAAGTGAGTGAAGTGATATGTTTGTATTATCTGCAAATTTATTCAAAATTGTTGCAGAAGGATGGGGTGAGATTGGGGGCACTGGGCATCTAAATAGCCAGTGAAATGTGGAGGCTGATTTTAGAAAAGATAGGCATGTAGGCACATTTGTGGCCAAATGTGTGCATTTGGACCATGATTTTGTAAAGTGGGTTGTGGATGTGTACATGCAATATAAAATGGCTTCTTCTCACTTCTCAGAAATAAAATGTTTAAAAAATGTCAACCCCGATGGATGATAGACATTTATGTTTCCAAGATAGTCATACATATTTAAAAGGGCCACAGTTACTCGGTATAAAACAAGACATGCAAACAGTGGGAGAATATGGATAAAAGTGCCCCCCCCCCCCCTTGGGCTCACAGATATGTATGTCATCCGGGCTGTTGCTCATTCATGGTACAGCATGGAACCAACTTTTTGAGACTAGTAAACTTCAAAAACACTAAAGTGGCAAGATGACTATTTAAAAGCATGGCTGTTCATCCCTGCGGTTGCCTGTGGACGTGCCCACTCAGTGCATGTGCACAGCCACATTTGGAAATAGCGGACTATAAGCACTGTAACAGTAAGTGTAAGGGAAGCATATTGCAAAATTCTGTGTTTCTATTCACCAAATTCTATATGGTTCTGCTCCATCATATATGAACAATCTCATTGAATTACCCCCAAGTAATGCCATATCATCATCCAGAGAACATCTCATTCTGCATTTCCCTATTTGTAAGAATGAGCTCTATAAAACAATTCACAATGCCAGTTTCTGAAATCAAGGTACTAAAATTTGGAATTCTCTACCAAAAACAAATGCACAGATGATTGATTACCTGTCCTTCAGAAACCTACTGAAAGCTCATTTTTTTTCAATATAGCCTTTCAGAAAACAAAGAATTCTATTTGAACATTATCCATTTATATCTTTAATTTCAAGTCTTTCCTTCCTAATCCTACCTAGCCCTAATTGTACCCACATTTATTCATCTTCACTTCTTTGTTTACAAACTTAATTATGATTTAATCTTCTTCTCTATCCATCTACCCTTAAGAACAGTTGCAGCCAGGTTAATTCATCACATATGTTGTTTTACAAAGCCAATGTTACAGCACTATCTATTGTACTTAATAATCTGTTTATGTAATTTTTAATATACAACATTCATTTAAGATAGTAACATAGTAACATAGTAGATGACGGCAGAAAAAGACCTGCACGGTCCATCCAGTCTGCCCAACAAGATTAATTGTTTGTTGTGTAAGCCACATTGAACCTGAGTCACTCTCAGGCTACCGTGGGGTAAAAATGTAATAAACAAACAAACAAATAGAAAAAAAAGATGTGCTCCACCTTATCTGGGATGGAACCAAGCTACTGGCACTAATTAAAAAAACACAGAGCAGCTTTTAAATTAGAATCTGGGGAGAAGCCGACAGTCGCTCATGAGTGCATGGTTCAGAGTGTGATATCTTTGAAGGATACTATCGGAGCAGGGAAGTTAGGGCATCCCAATAGAGAGGCTGCAATAAGAGCAAAAGTAAGTCAGGTGCCTTTAGTAGAGCAGAGTATAGAATGCAAATTATCCTTGACAACTGCCAAGCAGTTCGTGGATACATACAAAAAACACACTTTGAAATGTCTGTATACCAATGCTAGAAGTCTAAAATAAATGATGAGGGAGTTCAATTATTTATTTATTTATATTTATTTATTGCATTTGTATCCCACATTTTCCCACCTCTTTGCAGGCTCAATGTGGCTTACATTGCATCATGAATAGTGGAAGTATATAAGAAAATATACATTTAGTATTGCTTAAGCTGAATGATGAGGTAGATGTAATAGGCATCTCAGAGACCTGGTGTGAGGAATATAACCAATGGGACACTTTTACAAGGGTACAAAATTATAATACAATGATAGGGGTTGTTCAAACTGAAGGAGGGCGTACTATATGTTAACGAGGGAATTGAGACTAGTACAGTGGATAGTGACGTGGAATCTTTATGGATAGAATTTCCATGCGTGAAGGGAAAGAGAATACTGGTAGGACTATACCACCGTCCGCCAGGCCAGAGTGAACAGATAGATGATACAGAAATTAAAGAAGGTAGCAAGTTTAGCAACTCTATAATAATGAGTGATTTAAATTACCACAAAACAAAAAGGGAATCAGCCGACTCAATCATCAAAACATCATTACATCTGCCAAAAAATGATCTAAAGTCAAGTTGACATTGAAAACAGAGCATACAAACATATATGTACAGTATATACAAAAGATTTCTTTTCAAGGGCAGACCTCAGCATTCCATGCCTTAAAGCAACAAGGCTTGAAAGGCACTCTACTGAATCAAACAACTATCGGTCAGCTCTTCAAAAATATACAGGAGAAATGAGGAGAAAAAAGCCCTTAAATAGCATAAACAACTCCATCTCAAAGTTCATATCACTTGACTTTCAGGTCAGTAAAGAATCAAACTATTTTAAAATGTCCTACAAATTCTACCCAAATCCTCAAAACAATATGAATTGTAAACAGAAAAATACACTATCTGACTCTTGAAGACACACAACCACTTTTGTTTATCAAACAAAAAGAATTGCTCTCAACCACAGGATAGTATCAGAATATTAACATGGACTTAAAACAGGTTATTGGGCCTCTTATGGGACATCCCATTCCAAGCCACAATATACAGTTCATACTCCTCAATCATTTACTCTTCTGGGTTTTACACTTCTTTTTTACTTTTTTTTGACAAAAAAAATTATATGTAACTAAAACCACTGGTACTAAGTGCAATATTATAAAGAGCAATCATAAAACAAGCACTTAGCTTTCAAGTTCGCAGCCACTGACATTTTTATAGACGCCCAACATCCACATATACAGAACCCTGTTAAGGCACCACAGTCTTCATGGCATTTCAGCATATATGTGTGCCTGCTTCCAGAGCCTTCTTGCTGTGACTTAAGATGATCAAAATATCTGTAATTAAACACACTCCAGAGTTAGAAGAATGTCAGACAAAACAATTATTGTCATATCTGTTTCTGTGATCCTAAAAGGAACTACCTCTATCAGGTGTCACCAAGTCATAAAGACATAATGGCACAAACAGGAACCCCTGTCAGCATCTTCCTAAACAATGTGATGATGTTATATATCCATGTCATCTACACATCACAAACAGGAAAATCAAAACTAATCAATTTAATGATTTAACACCGTGTTTAATGTAAAAATCCATTTACGTTTTTTCTTCAAAAGGATAGCATTCACATCTCTACGATGTAGCAAATGCACAACTTCCAAAACACAGAACTGCAAATATTTAAAATCATGTTGGAGTTGAAGAGAATGAGACACTAGTGGTGCTGTGATGTCTCAGCAATGTACTCTGCTCCAATGTTCGATTAAGCACGTCTTCAAAGAACACCAAACCTGACATCGATAAGGGGCAAACACTGCATGTTCCACATGGAAAGTGTCCACAGTTATCAGTGGTAATGCCTAAATCAGTTTTAGACACATCTCTCAAATTTCTGCCTGTTTTAAAGGCAAACAAAGGTGGTTCACGGCAACAATCATACAGTTGTAAAATGTGCCAATGTTTTAAAATAGTTTGCCTGACCCGCTTAATCTCAGGAGAATAAGACAAAACACACATATGTCGATTTGATGACTGCCATTGTAAGGGATACAATAAATAAGAGAGCTCTGCCCAATATGCTGTCTTATAGGCTCTCTTAATCACTTGCATAGGATAATCCAATCTTAAAACCTACACATCGTGATTTCCTCTTGGTGTTGAAAATCCTGGAGTGATGAACAAACGTGTCTCAAACAAAGAAATTGTCCCACCAGAATATTGTCATGCAACTTTCTAGGATGACTACGGTGAAAATGTAAAATACTATTTTACATCAGTGGGCTTACAGTAGTTCGAAAACTCAAAAGCCTGTTCAGTCACTGAAACAGTTACATCCAAAAAATGTACCGAATGTGCATCAAATTCATATAGAAAAGTCAAATTAGGATCACAGGAATTCAACCATATAAAAAAAAAAGCATCACTAATTCCTGTTCAGTACCCAACCATACCATGAAGACATCATGAATAAACCACTTCCAACATCGCATACAGTGTTGTAATGGAGACTGAACAAGATGTGACCAATACATATCAGTGGTTTTAGTTACATATAATAATAATAATAAAAAGTAAAAAAAAAAGAAGAAGTGTAAAACCCAGGAGAATTAATGATTGAGAAGTATGAGACTACAGGCTGTAGCTTGGACTGGGATGTTTCATAGAGGCTTAATAACCTGTTTTAAGTCCGTGTTAATATTATGATACTCTCCTGTGGTTGAGAGGAATTCCTTTCGTTTGATAAAAAAGTGGTTGTGTGTCTTCAAGAGTTAAAAAGTGTGGGGTCAATTATATTCAGACCGCAGAAGGGAGCCTGGCTAACTCCTACAATCGGCGGTCAGCCCAGATATTCAATGCCAGGCCGTTTCCAGTGACCAGCATTGAATATCTGGTTTATTTTTGGCTGGTTTAAACTTAACCGGCTAAGTTCATGTGCAGAGCTAGCTGGTTATGTTTAAACAGACCAAAGATATTCAAGCTATTTACGCGGCCCAATGTGGCCACTTACAATAGCCAGCTATGTGCTGAATATTCAGGGATAGCCGGTTATATCACGTGATATAGCCGGTTATCTCCTAGCCACTAACTGGGAATATTCAGTGGGGGATAGCCAGTTATCCCCCGCTGAATATCGCCGGATAGCTGGTTAAGAGCCATTCCTGAGAAAATCAAACAAAATCATCAAGGTGGTGGAAAGTCCTATGAGGAAAAGCTAAAGACGCTAGGCTCTTCAGCTTGGAGAAGAGACAGCTGAGGGCAGATATGACTGAGATATACAAAATCCTAAATGGAGTGGAATGGGTAAACATGAATCGATTGTATACTCTTTGAAAAAGTACAAAGACTAGGGAACACTCCCTGAAGTTACATAGTGGCAAATTTAAAACACATAAGAGAAAATATTTTTTCACTCAGGGTATAGTTAAGCTCTGGAACTCTTTGCTGGAGGAATTTATGGTGAATCTATGGGGTCTGCTGACAAACACAAAAGTACACACCATGTTTTGATGGTGCCTATATTGCTGTTGGGTGTTTACATGTGGGCAGTTTGGGTGGAGCAAGAATGGCGCATACGATTATGTACTTAAATTATACAATAGTATTCTATAATTTACATTTGTTCTGGCTAACGTCTAGGTGTGGGCATAACTGGTGTAAGTGATCATACCATATGTGACTGGCATAAGCAGTCAGCTTCCTGGGACAGGGGGAAGGGAGACAAAGGACCAGGAGACCCCCTTTGGGAAGTGAGACCCTTTAAGAAGGCAGTGAAACAGTGGGTAAGACAAGCCCTGGAAGGAAAAGCCCCTGTCTCACTGTCAAGAAAATCATGGAAATGTGAGGGCTGGTACACATTGTAAAACGGGGAAAAAAGCAAGAAAAAAAAAAGACAGGAACTGCACCCAAGATGAAGGGAGGTCTAAGAGCTATAACGTCCCCTCTCCAATCAGGGCACTCTTGAGATCCTTTAGCTCCCCAGCAACTAGAAGAAGAGGTATGGTTGAAATTCAGGTACTCATAAATACTAAAGCCAGGAGAGGAATAAGGAATAAGGCAGGTTTCCCTGAGGCAGGAAGGAAGGAAGAATTTTTCCTGGGAGACAATGGCTGTGCAAAGGAGTGGAACCTGGTAAATATAATGCATTGGATTGGATATACTGCCTTTCTGTAATACAACCAAAGTGGTCTACCTATCTCTGTTCCTAGTGGGCTCACAATCTAAGCTTTTGTACCTGGGACAACTGAGGACTAAGGGCCGAATGCACAAAACTTACCATGCTTGTAAGGTTTGCTTTAGACCAATCGGAGCTGGTCTTAAGCAAACGTTATTTAGCGTCTAATGCACAAATGGGTTCTGCATGCTGTTAGCAATGATCCAATGCAAATGTATTACAATGAGCTCATTAGAATTAAAATGAGAATTCCATGTGATGCACAGAAACGCCTACCTTTAACGTGCAAACTTTTCTGGCAGGTTTGGAGCTGTGGTTGTGTGAGGGTGACTTCTGGGAGGAGCACACTGCTTGCATTTTTCAATAGCAAAACTTGTCTGAGGGCAGAGAACAGCTTAGAGGGGCAGAGAAACAAGCAGGCAGCCGATTGGCTGGGGGAGAGCCCCTATGATGTCAGCTGGGGGCTTTCAGCAATGAGGAGATTCCCATGTGAATTCATTTGGGGCAGCCTGAGAGAAGACAAGTAAGCTGCAGGAGGAAGGTGGAGCCAGCATCGTAGAACTGCAGGGGAAATGAGACAGGGGGACAGCAAGTATTGCAAGGTAAAGGAGAGAGTACAGCAGCGGGATTCCTGGGCAAGCGCAGAACATGGACACTTACTGAGAGATTGTTCTGCGCATGTGCTAGGCGCTTTCCCTACTGAGCTGCATGCTGAACTTACGTGAATCTCATTTGAATATATATATAGGCACTTTGTACCTGGGACAACCGAGGGTTAAGTGACTTGTCCAGGATTACAAGGAGTTGTAGTGGGGCTTGAACCCAATTCCCCCAAGTTCTCAGGCTGCTACACTTACAGGCTACAATCGCACTCCTGCTGGCTTGCTGGTGTTCCTGTTGGCTTGAGCAGGCCCTCCCCCCCCATAAAGAAAACAGGTATAAAAAGAAAGCAGGCAAATGTTTAGATGTTTCATTTGTTTGGTTGTGCAATTGTTTGGAGAAATATTTCATTGCTAGCCAAGGTAATTAAGAAAGCTATGTGGTTTGACTTGAGGGAAACCTCGGCATACTGAGCTGTAAGTCTAATTAAGGGGCTGATACAGAAAGCCACCATGGGCAGAAGTATGTGATTAACGAGTGGCCTATGTACTCATTTCTGGCTGCATGATGCAAAATGCAATTCAGCACTATAGCTAGCTCATGTAGTAAACATCAGAGCATAGCACAGTGGTTTCCAAGCCTGGTCCTGGAGGCACCCCGCCAGTCAGGTTTTCAGGATACCCTGAATATTTATGAGAGAGATTTGCATGCACTACCTCCACTGACTGCAAATCTCTCTCATGAATATTCATTGTGGGTATCCTGAAAACCTGACTGGCTGGGGTGCCTCCAGGACCAGGTTTGGGAACCACCACTGGTATAGCTTTATTAAAATATATGCTATAAGGTAATTTGCAGCAATGCAGACACATCTTAAAGCTATGTGCTGATGTCTACTGAGTGAGAAATAAGAATAAGGAGATCCCCTGACCTGATCTCTAGGCTCTCAACATAGCTTGTGCACCAGTCCCAAACATCCCTGGTAGTCTAGCAGCAGCCTCCCTTCCCCTGCTTCAAAAACAAATTCCTTGGTGTCCAGCAGCACCCTTCCTCGTCAATATGAGCCCCCTTCCCTGACTCAAAAATAAAATAAATTCTATCTATCTACTTATCATTTCTATAGCGCTACAAGGCATACACAGCACTGTACACCATACACAGAAGACAGTCCCTGCTCAAAGAGCTAACAATCTAGATAAGACAGGTAAACAGACAGAACAATTAAGGGTAAGGGAATAAAGAGGTGAGGACAAAGGACAGGGTAAGTGAGTTAGGAGTCAAAAGCAGTGGTAAAGAGGTGGGTTTTGAGTTTGGACTTGAAACCAGGTTGCAAACACCACCAAGTAAATGTTCCACACTATGTGGAAACTGAAGTGTATAAAAAACTCTCTCTCCCAAAGATGTATTCCGCACATAATAGGCCCCTTTTACTAAGTGGTGGTAAGCCCAATGCAGGCTTACCGCTCGCTAAACAGGAAGTACCTGGCAGTAATCAGGCAGTGCTGCAGGAAAGAGGACTGCCCTTTTACCTGCTGTTGTAAAAGGGAGCCTCGGCATGTGTGAAAAAAACGTGCCGATGGCAACACAGGCCCCCTTTTGCCATAGTTTGGTAAAGGTAAGGAAGTTTTTTAGATTGATGAGAAGACTGGAGTCTGGTAAATGCTGGCATTAAGATATTTCACTTGCTGCCATGCTGGGACATCTGAGGTCTTTTTCCTCCTTTTAAGATTATATAGAAATTTGAGAATCATATTGAATGTTTATTTGATATGAGATTTACAAACATAGAGGAGTTTTCAACTTGTAAGATTGTTTAACACATTGATTTTTTGCTGTTATTTTGTCAAGTTATTGGTTTGAACAAAAGTTAAAAGTGAGACAAATGGCTACAAATGACTGGTGATCAGGCTTCAGTTTCGCTACAGATACAACAACAGCATTATTAAATCGAAAAACAGAATTGGATTTAGGAACTGACAAAAAAGAAAGTTTGGACTGGGAATCTTTGTCTGCTAAATTCAAGGACTTTATAAAATTAGATTTGAATTGTGCAGTGTTGATTGAGTATTGCAAGGTAGAACACATACCATGTGGTATGAGAATTTACAAAGCTCCACAGATTTTTCAGGGGGATTTGGATTTTATCTCTAAATGGAACATGATACTGGACAAATGTTCGTTAGACTTTATGTTACTGGTAATAGAAAAAGGTGCCCAGAAATTGGAAAAAGATAAATATTTGTATTAAATGATATTAAATCAAAAGTTCCAACAGAGGATTTTGAATAGCAACATATAAAGTTTAAAGAATCTATGGACAAATTTAGATAGATTATTAAGAAAGTAAAAATAAAGAAGTTGTCAAGAGACTACAAAGATTATCAAAGTAACAAAGCATACCCGTGGATATGGAAAGATACAGCTGATAAGACTGTGGAACCAGCAAAACGAGTTGGTTTCCTTGATTCATATTTAAGCTCTAGTAGTAGTGGAGATATGGCTGATGATTTTTTAGGACCCAGTCAAGGAAGGCGAGCCAAAGGTAGAAGTATGAGAGGGAGGCAAAGAAGGGAGAAATCTCCCCCACCCACAAACCAGGCAACAGAGGAGGCAGCAACAGTGGCAAGGAATTTATAGAGTTATCTTTATCTGAGATTACTCTTTTATCAAAGGGTTTATCGTTTGTTCCAGCAACCAATTTTTACATTTCCCAATTCAAAGTAGACTTGGAAAAGTTTTTGAGAATGTTACAATTGAGGATCTATTTTTCGAACAAAGTGGCTGCTAATGATTTTTTCATAGTGCTCCTAAATTGACATGGTTACCTCCCACTTCACTTGATCCTATGCTGCAAGCATTTAAGACCCTAGTATTAAGAGATGTTGAAGATCAAGAGTATTGGAAATTTCATGATAATTTAACGAAAGAAGAGAGGAAGTCATTGATTATTTTAAAAAAATAGGTTGAGCGTTGTGATCGAAACAGCTGACAAGGGAGGGGCTGTAGTAGTGCAAGATCGTAGTTCATATGTTATGGAAGTTGAAAGACAACTAGCTGATAGATCAACATATATTAAGTTATGTGAAGATCCCACTTTGAAATTACAAACACAAATTTAGAGATCACACAGATTGGATTAGAAACTAATTTTTTAACAAACAGAGAATTCAGATATTTAAATTTGAAAAATCTGACAATAGCTGTGTTTTATGTTTTACCTAAATACATAAGCAACTACAATCTCCTCCGATTATTTCCTCTTACGGCTCAGTTTTAGAAGGACTATCTTCTTTTGTGAATATAGTCTTGAAGCCTTTTGTGAGTAGTAGCCTGTCATTTATAAGAGATAGCAGACATTTTTTAAATATCTTGGGTGAGTCTAATCATTTGGCTAGTTTGAATCCCATTTTGGTAATGCTGGATATTGCTTTTATCCCACAATTAGAAGCCTTAGATGTAGTATCAGACACATTAGAATCTAGGTTGAGACCACAAAGGATTCCATCAGAATTTCTATTAGAATTGACAAAGCTTGCATTGATGGAAATTTATTTTTTATTTCAAGAAGAACTATATTTACAAGTGTCTGGAATAGCTATGGGAGCGACTTTTGCTCCATCAATTGCCAATTTGTTTATGTCTAGATTTGAAGACAAATGGATTGAGTATTTACCATATAGAGCTAAGATTGCCCTATGGAAATGTTTTATTGATGACATTTTTATGATCTGGCAAGGAAATGAAGATGAATTGCATCAATTTGTTAGCCGCCTGAATTCTTGTCATTCTAATATCAAATTTAGGAACATATATTCAAGAAAAATAGTACAGGTTTTACATACAGAAGTGACAATAGAACACCAAGAAGTTGTCACAAAAGTTTTTTTTTGTAAAGAGACAGGAATATGTTTCTTCAATATCAGAGTTGTCATTCTGTTAAATTAAAAAACAAATCGCCATTCTCCCAATTGTTAAGATTTTGGAGGATTTGTGTTAAACATGATTTTAAGAAGCGATCAAAATCAGAGAGGATACCCTAATAGAGTAATTAAATCTGCTTATAAAAGGGCTAAATTTAATAACAGGGAGCTATTATTGTGAACACCATAAAAGTGAAGAAACAAAAGATCATCACCTTCGTGGTGCAATTTTCAAGTGGAGGTGAGAAATTAACCAGAATTATCAGAAAAAAATTGGATTCTAGTGCAGTCTTATGATCTATTTCTTGATCAAAGAGTTTGAGTGGCTTTTTCTAGATCATGTAATTTGAAAGAGATGTGGAGGGGCATAATCGAAAGGGGCGCCCAAGTTTTCCTGAGGATGTCTTTGCAGGACGTCCCGGTGAAGGGGCGGGGAAACCCGTATTATTGAAACAAGATGGGTGTCCATCTTTCATTTCGACAATACAGTCGGGGACGCCCAAATCGCGAAATTTAGGTCGAACTTAGAGATGGTCGTCCGTAGAGATGGTCATCCCCGATTTTCGGTGATAATGGAAACCGAGGACGCCCATCTCAGAAATAACCAAATGCAAGCCATTTGGTCATGGGAGGAGCCAGCAGTCATAGTGCACTGGTCCCCCTGACATGCCAAGACACCAACCGGGCACCCTAGGGGACACTGCAGTGGACTTCATAAATTGCTCCCAGGTGCATAGCTCCCTTACCTTGTGTGCTGAGCCCCCCAACCCCCCCCAAACCCACTACCCACAACTGCACATGACTACCATAGCCTTAAGGGGTGAAGGGGGCACCTACATGTGGGTACAGTGGGTTTCGGGTGGGTTTTGAAGTGCTCACATTTACCACCACTAGTGTAACAGGTTGGGGGGATGGGCCTGGGTCCACCTGCCTGAAGTGCACTGCACCCACTAAAACTGCTCCAGGGACTTGCATACTGCTGTGATGGAGCTGGGTATGACATTTGAGGCTGGCAAAAAATATTTTTAAAAGGGGTTTTTTGAGGGTGGGAGGAGGTTAGTGAACACTGGGGGAGTAAGGGGAGTTCATCCCCAATTCCCTCTGGTGGTCATCTGGTCAGTTCGGGCACCTTTTTGAGGCTTGGTCGTAACAAAAAAAGGACCAAGTAAAGTTGCTCAAGTGCTCGTCAGGGACACCCTTCTTTTTTCCATTATCGGTCGAGGATGCCCATGTGTTAGGCACACCCCAGTCCCACCTTTGCTGCGCTTCTGACACCCCCCCCCCCCGTGAACTTTGGTTGTCTCCGCGACGGAAAGCAGTTGAGGATGCCCAAAATCGGCATTTGATTATGCCGATTTGGGCGACCCTGTGAGAAAGGGAAAGACTTACCCACAGTCACAAGGAGCTGCAGTGGGAATTGCACCCAGTTCCCCAGGATCAAAGTCCGCTGCACTAAGCACTAGGCTATTTCCTAGGACGCCCATCTCCCGATTTGTGTTGAAAGATGGGTGCCCTTCTCTTTTGAAAATAAGCCTGATTGAGTTCAGCAAATCTACCACTGTATGAATCACAAGATGTTATAAACACTCGAACAGGTCATGCAAAATGTGGACATTGTAAAACATGTTCAATTACAATTGAGATTAGTGAATTTAGAAATCCGGTAGATGGTAGGGTATTAAAGTTGAAACAGACCATGAATAACCAATCAACATATGTGATATATGTTTTGAAATGCAAGTGTCAGAAGTTTTATGTGGCAAAGACCACAAGAAATTTACATCAATGATTTACAGAATATCGTTCCTGTGTTAAGAGGCAGAAAAACGGATCACTCCTAGTAGCTCATTGTCTAGAAAAAGAATATGGATTTGACTCATTCCAATGTTTTGCTATAGATTATGTTCCACCTAATGTTCGGGGAGGAGATCGTGATAAGGTTTTGGTGAGACAGGAGCAACAGTGGATACACACTTTGCAATCCTTGGAACCTTGAAGATTAAACTCATACATCGAATAGACAGCATTTTTTTGAGTTGATCAATATCAGTAGCATAGGGTTGATTTGAAAGACTGATAGACAGTATTTCCCGGTTAAATCCTGATTAAAGTTATACTTAATGACAGAGTGACAGAAAGCTATTTAGGACTTCTTTTACAAAGCCGTGCTAGTGATTCCTGCACGGCAAATGAGAGGAAGCCCATAGGAATTGATTGGGCTTCTTCTCATTTACCACACCAAAAATTGGCAGCGTAGCTTTGTAAAAGATGTCCTTAAGCAGCTGAGTTCAGCTTCCGGTTAGGACAAATGTCGGTGTTATGCAGCCAGTAAGCACCATGTTTGAAGTCTGGCGTTGACCAAATAAAAGTAAGTTTGTATAATCTTTTTACCATAAATGATATATATTGAAGGCACTAAAGGTTTGTTGTATATTTTATATGTTACTGCAATGTGAGCACTTAGTCCCCTGAAGAAGCTTAATCAAAAGTGAAATGGAGAGCCCCGTTGGGCACAAGAACTAAGCTAAGTGCTTTAAATGCTTTAAAATGCAAGATTTTTTGAACTAAATCACAATGTTTGAAGAAGTTTGAGTGCTATGCTGGCAGTAAGAGTAAGATATTTCACTTGCTGCCATGCTGGGACATTTGAGATCTTTTTCTTTCATTTAAGATAATATAGAAATTTGAGTATCATATTGAATGTTTATTTGATATGAGATTTACAAATGTAGAGAAGTTTTCAGCTTGTAAGATTAACACATTGATTTTTTGCTGAAATTTTGCTAAGTTATTGGTTGCAAACGTTTGCCATGACTGTAATAGACAGGAACCACACTAGGAGGAGATGAAATCTGCTAAACTTATTTCATATATCCCACTAATGATTCTGCAGGAGTTAAAGCAGTCTGCTTTGGAGAGTTAATACATCTTACATTTTTTGATCTTGAGATATTTTAAATTACTTCCAACTTTCTGTTTAAAGCCAAATTATCTTTCATTAGAGCCATATCCAAAGATTCCAACTTTGACAGTTTCAAGTCCATATCCTGATTCTTTTATTCTTGCTCAGTAAGCCGAGTTGTATGAGAAGCTGTTAACCCTGCAAGTCATGTTACTTGAGCTGATTGAGCTTGAAATTGATCAGTCAAAAATCTTTAAAAAATATATATATAGCATGCCACAGAGTTTCTAAAGAGATTAAATGCAGCTTTTTTTGAAGTTTCCAATTTATCTGATGAAGGCAATGTCAGCTCAGCCAGGTCACCTACTATACCACCAGCCACCAAGTCTGTTGATCCACCTGCAAACCCAGGCTGCCAGGGGGCAGTGCATGCAAATCAATCATGCATATTCGTTGTACAAATCTTGAACACCCGACTGGGTTGCGACCTTCAAGGACCACAGTTGCCCACCCCTACTGTAACTGATCCTCATACTGTTCCTCCAAAGCCACTATCAAAAAATTCGAACAAGCAAGGGGGTTGCTTTCTTTCTTCAGAGCTTAGCATAACATCCAGGGCCAAAGGAGGGTCTGGGCTCTCTCCTCCATGACACCTCCCTGCATCCTGCCTTCTGAAGCTTAGACTGGGCTAGAACTCTGATAAACAAAACCATTTAATGGGCCTACAACAGGAACCAAAGCTGTAAGACTAATGGTTTCACAGGCCTAGCCTTCCCTAATCTTCCCCATCTCAAGGAAAGAATAAAGAAATTCACTGAGTTCACAACACTAGCAACAAGTCTGCAAATGCCATCTTTTACTTTGCTCTCCCCCAACTATGTATTGACAATTTATGGGGCAATATTTAAACTCCGCAGTTGATAGTTCTTTTAAATGCTGACCATGGTGTTTAAACTTATACCTGGAAATTCAGTGGCAGCGATATCCAAATGTTGACATTGAATATCCAGGTAGGGTGCTGGCTGTAACCAAAATGCTCTGGACTGCCTAGAGCTGTCTGATAGCACCAGGGCAGATTGTTGTAAATTTCAGTGGCATTATCTGGATAATGCTGTTGAAAAGTTGTTCAACTTATCCAGGTAATACATGCCACTACCCTGATAAGTAACTTTGAATGTCATGCTTAGATTTAACTGATCTCATCCATGGCCTACTTGTGATTGACTATTTTAAACCGGATTAATGTTTAATCCTAAACAGGTCAACCATCCCATGCTAAATTGCATTTTTTATGAAGTCAGAATAGAATAGGAAATAATTCATGTTGTGTAGATGGGTTTTCAGGATATCTGAAATAAATATGAATATCCATACAACAGATCTGCATGTAATTAAAGCTGTGCATAAAAATCTGTCTCAAACATACTTATCAACAATAAAACTAGCTCTTCAAATAATTTGATAACATACACAAAGGCGATCTGAAAAGCAAAACCTATCACCTAAATATTAATAATGAATGAAGTGGATCCTCAGTATTATTGAAGATGATTTGGGCACTCACTGGTGCTCAAACTTAATAACAGCGATTGTAGGAACCAATAAAGGATCTCACCCACTGAAATACTAATCATCTTTAATTTACATCCCAGGGTTCCACTATAAAGGAAAACACTGAACCACACTCGGTGATGCATCAAATAAACAATATATGTGCTCAAAAGCGTGCACAACTATTAATGAAATGTTCAGAAAAACCTGACTCAAAATTTCTATTTTTACTATAAAATGGTCCCAAAATAGTCCAAAAGACTTATCTTTAAGTAATGTCCAACCACTGGGAACAACCTAAATATGTCACAGAGTGAGAAGGACCCACAGTTTTCAAACATACTTACTGCATATATCTGGAGAACCAGACTAGCTGTGGGTTGCCCAAGACCAGTTTGGGAACCAGTGAGATCGTACTCCTTTTATAGTGCTCCCAAGCTTCCAAACATGAATACAGTGGAGCACCGATTGTATGCTTACCATTACTGCATGTGATTGCTTTTTATATGATGATAACCTACCTCCCAGAATCATTAAATTAATGTGCTGTACTCCGATAACACTCGTTTGACTCGTAACCACTTGTAACCACTCGCCTCCACCTACCCTCCTCTCCTCCTTCCTGTACACATTAATTGATTTGATTTGCTTACTTTATTTTTTGTCTATTAGATTGTAAGCTCTTTGAACAGGGACTGTCTTTCTTCTATGTTTGTGCAGTGCTGCGTACGCCTTGTAGCGCTATAGAAATGCTAAATAGTAGTAGTAGTAGTAAGGCTGTATCAGAAATGACCTGGCAGTACCATAAATGAACTTCCTTTCCAGTCCAAGTGTGACAGAGGTGAGACATAGTTTTGCCTAATTCTGCACATTTTCAATATGAGATGGATAGAAATAAGCGAAAGCACTGCTACTGAGTCAAGGAAAAGTTATCGCCTGTGAATAGAGTACACAAAGGAGAGTTGCAAAATTTCTGAATCAACACTCAGAGGTTGGCTTGAAAATGAAGGTAAACTAAGTGACTTCATTAAAAACATTGAGGGGTCCTTTTACTAAGGTGCGCTGAAAAATGGGCTGCGCTAGTGTAGGCATGTTGTTTTGGGTTCACACAGATCCATTTTCAGCACGCTTGTAAAAAAGGCCTTTTTAAATTTTTGTTGAAAATGGACATGCGGCAAAATAAAAATTGGCTTGCGTCCATTTTGGGTCTGAGACCTTACCGCCACCCATTGACTTAGCGGTAAAGTCTCATGCGTTAACCCTGGGGTAATCGTCTACACATGTAGAATGACAATTACTGCCTGGTGTTTGCCACACACCAGAAAAATAAACATTATTTTCCGGTGTGCATAGCGGATGCATGTCAAAAATGAAATTACTGCATGGGCCATGCAGTAGCCAGATGGTAACTCCGAATTGACCCACGTTGGGGTGCCTACGTGGTTTAGTAAAAGGGCCCCCTTAGACTGGTTAAAGTGGGATGAAAGTAATTGTGCAGGTGGTCCTAATACAGAATTTATGTCAGAGGAGGACATTATACAGACTGTTCAACCACAGCATGATATCCCTGAGAACACCACCAGCGATAACAAGGATGATGATGATGATGTGCCAACTATGAACATTTCACCTATTGAAGTAATTGCTGCTCCTGATAAAATTATCAGATTAATGGAGGAACAAGGGGCAGAACCTTCAAAAATCCTGCATCTAAGGCAAAAGACAGACTTTCAGGCTTATTTTCGAAAGAGAAGGGTGCCCACAAATCGGGAGATGGGCGTCCTTCTCACAGGGTCACCCAAATTGGCATAATCGAAAGCCGATTTTGGGTGTCCTCAACTGCTTTCCGTTCTGGGGATGACCAAGTTCACGGGGGCGTGTCGAAAGCATAGCGAAGGCGGGAATGGGGAGTGCTTAACACATGGACATCCTCGTCCAATAATGGAAAAAAGAAGGGCATCCCTGACGAGCACTTGGCTGACTTTACTTGGTCCATTTTTTCTTCCGACCAAGCCTCAAAAAGGTGCCCGACCTGACCAGATGACCACCGGAGGGAATTGGGGATGACCTTCCCTTAGTCCCCCAGTGGTCACTAAACCCCTCCCAACCTAAAAAAAACTTTAGAAATATTTTTTGCCAGCCTCAAATGTCATACCCAGCTCCCTGACAGCAGTATGCAGGTCCCTGGAGCAGTTTTAGTGGGTGCAGTGCACTTCAGGCAGTTGGGCTCAGGCCCATCCCCCCCACCTGTTACACCTGTGGTGGTAAATGTGAGCCGTTCAAAACCCACCAGAAACCCACTGTACCCACATCTAGGTGTCCCCCTTCATCCCTTAGGGCTATGGTAGTGTTGTACAGTTGTAGGTAGTGGGTTTTGGGGTTTTTGGGGGGGCTCAGCACCCAAGGTAAGGGAGCTATGCAGCTGGGAGCAATTTCTGAAGTCCACTGCAGTGTCCCCTAGTATGCTCGGTTGGTGTCCTGGCGTGTCAGGGGGACCAGTGCACTACGAATGCTTGCTCTTCCCATGACCAAATGGCTTGGATTTGGTCGTTTCTGAGATGGGCGTCCTCGGTTTCCATTATTGCTGAAAACCGGGGACGACCATCTCTAAGGTCAACCTAAATATGGAGATTTGGGCGTCCCCGACCATATTATCGAAACAAAAGATGGACACCCATCTTGTTTCGATAATACTTTCCCCGCCCCTTCCCGAAAACGTCCTATGAGGACGCCCTCAGCAAAACTTGGGCGCCCCTTTCGATTATGCCCCTCTTTGAAAAAAATATCGCTAACCTAAAACGGCTAAAGATTGCTGACTTTAAAAAATAAAAATGGTCTACATTTAGTTTAGTTGTGAAAGACTTTATAATACTGTACTGTACAGTTCTTTTATTTTTTGCTTTGTTTCGTAATTGATTGTTGCAGAAATAGCGTATATTGTCTCTGTCAACACTGTACTGTAAAGAAAAGTTTTCACACTTGGGGCCCTGTTTACTAAGGTGCGCTAGTGTTTTTAGCGCATGCTAAAAATTAGCACGTGCTAACCGTGTAGATACCCATAGGAATATTATGGACATCTATATGGTTAGTGCATACTAATGCTTAGCACATGCTAAAAATGATAATGCTCCTCTAGCGCGGCTTAGTAAACAGGGCCCTTGGTCTTTGATGCTATTTTAATGTCGTTCCAATTATAAGCGCTCCTTTTTATAAGTGGTTACATAACATTGCCTCTCAATCACTATGTACTAATGGTGCTCCACTGTATGGTGTGTTACGTCCTTGCTATAATATCCCCATGGTGAATTGAAAGGGAAGGGAAGTGAGCATGAGAAATAATGCATACAGATATGGGTTTTCTACTGTATTATAATAGCTAATGTAACTTTTTTGCATCAATAGTAAGAATTCTTGATTCCAGCTGTCACACCCACAGTTTCAGCATTGCACTTGCCCACATGTCCACAAATCACCTCTTACTCACTCATACACTCATACACTTGCTTACTCCATCTCTCCTCGCTCGCTGACAGGCTTCATCCCTTCATGTTGTTGCCCCCATTTCTTTTCATCACCATTAATCCTCGCTCTTTAATCACATCCATTTGTTTCTCCTACTAAGAAGAATCTTTTTCCATCTCTATGCAATGTGCTAATTGGCTTTTCTTGGACTTTAAGATACTAATGCTTTTATTTATTATTTCCAAGTTCCATGTCAGGAGTGCACTTTGCCTGGGGCTTCCTTCTAATGATATTTGTAGGCTACAGCTAAACTTATCACAGGTCTTAGAGAGTTTATTAAACCTTCATTCCAGGAACAGTACTGGCTACCAGTGAGGATTCAGAGTGTGACCATGCTACTGTAACAGCAGTTCCTTCTGTTGAAAGGCATTAATGATGACTTTAGAGTTCTCCACATTTTCTTTTTTGAGCACACAATAATGGTAGAAACAGCAGGCTACGAACACTTTGGGAAACAAATGCTTTGACTGCAATTTTTCCAGTCTGGTTATAGCACTCTATAGCATTACTGCCTATTTTTTACACCTGGACATCTTAAGATTGACCTTGCAATCCTCTGGCTTTGAATCAAAAATTCTTCCTATTGATCCAAAGAAGCTACTTTAGCTGTGATAATATAACAGAAAAATCGTATCTGTATGCATCGTTTCTCATGCTCACTTCCTTTCCCTATCACTTCATCCTGAAGGGATATTTATAGCAGGGACTTAACACACCATAAAGAAGTCAATAACGTTCGATCTAGACTTGGGCAAAATACTTGTATTTTTTTCCCCTTGCTTTCATGTGGTGTATTTTTTTATTTTTTCCTTTTCATTTCATGCATATAGAATGATTAAATGAAAGTAATGCCCCCATCTCCATAACTTTTTTTAAAAACTGAAGATATTGTAATGAATACAAACAAAAATGCTTGAAACTTGCTCTTTTATTACGTGTATTTACTTTTCTACATAGTCACCACCATTCGCCATACATTTCTGCCAATGATGGACAAGTTTTTGAAAACCGTTGCGAAAAAACTGCACATCTTGTCTTTTCAACCAGTTGCTCATAGTCCTTTCCACCTCTTCATTCCAGTCAAACACACGACCCTGGAGGTATTCCTTGAATTTTTGAAAAAGATGGAAATCGCATGGTGCTAAGTCTGAGCTGTACGGCGGATGGGGTAAGACTGTGAGACACACAAAGAAAATAAGGGGAACAGCAGACTACACCTAGAAAGTCATCTAGGGTTTTTAGTAACCTTGGATGCTTGTTCTTTGTATACTAATATACTGCAGGAGGAAGAACTGGAGGTATTACGAGATGCATTAGATATGTGTTCTTATCCCCATTTAATTCCTTCAACTTTTCGTGAGGATTTGACAGCGTTGGCCATGCGGGAAAATTATTTTTTGTTTGATAACGTATTCTACCAGCAGTTGTCTGGAACTGCCTTGGGTGCCTCATTTGCCCCAATGATAACCAATTTGTCCATGGCTGTATTTGAATGACGTGGAGGGGCATAATCGAACGCGAACGTCCATCTCCATGGGCGTCTATGTCCGAAAACGGGTACGTGAAGAAGCGGGACAGACCATATTTTCGAAAAAAATGGGCATCCATCTTTTGTTTCGAAAATACGGTTTGGACGGACCAAATGCCATGGATTTGGTCCTTTCTGAGCTGGGCGGTTTTTTTTTTTTTTTGTGATAATGGAAAATAAAAATGTCCAGCTCAGAAACGTCCTAATCCAAGCCATTTGGTCGTGGGAGGGACAAATGTACAACACTGTCATAGCTCTTAGGGGTGAAGGGGGCAACTACATGTGGGTACAGTGGGTTTCAGAGGCCGCCCATTTACCACCACAAGTGTTACAGATGTGGGGGGGGGGGGAGGGATGGGCCAGGGTCTGCCTGCCTGAAGTGCACTGCAGTACCCACTAAAAGTGCTCCAGGGACAGGACTTGCTGCTGCTGTATAACCTTGGCACACCAGTTGACACCTGAAGACTAATGTCGCTGAAAACGTCCTTTATTTGAATAAGCAACTTTACTCACAATTAACTGCAGATCAGAGGTTGTGCCCCACTGGCAACGAGTCTCGCTGGTACTGAGATTAGCAGTAGGTCCGAGCTGGCAGAATGGTGTACTATGCCCTCTTTCAGCAACATTCAAGGTAAGAACTAAGTGCTATAACGTGGCTAACACATGAACAGGATCTAAAACTGGCTTACAAAAATGGCCACTACCTCATGGACTACCGGAAACAAAACAGGGCACACTCTGACCCAGTAAGCAGAGGGAAAAGCACCATGGGAGTAGAGCCTACCAACTACCAACATCGTGAGCATTTAACACAAGCTAGTGGAATCACGGAGCCCAATACCCTACACCCACCACAATGCATTGCTGATGTGACTCTGCAAGTGCCCTTAACAGAAAAGGTGTCACACTTACCCGAGACCCACATCAGAACCAGGGAAAGGCTGTCAGAGGATAGAACACATTCTGCTGTCATGGAGGTGGGTATGGAATTTGAGGCTGGCATACAGGCTGGGAAAAAAAGTTTGTAAAGTGGGGTTTTTTTTTGGTGGGAGGGGGTTAGTGACCACTGGGGGAGTCAGGGCAGGTGATCCCTGATTCCCTCCAGTGGTAATCTGGTCAGTTGGGGCACTTTTTTGGGACTTATTCGTGAAAAAAAGGGTCTAAAAAAGTGACCCAAAATCGCGGTAAAAACGCCTTTTTTTTTCGATTATCAGCTAAAGACGCCCATCTCTCCTCGGCCGATAACCACGCCTCAGTCCCGCCTTCACCACGCCTCCGCCACACCCCCTCAACTTTATTCGTTCCTGCGACAGAGTGCAGTTGAAGACACCCAAAATTGGCTTTCGATTATACCGATTTGGGCGCCCGCGAGAGAAAGACGTCCATCTCCCGATTTAGGTCGGAATATAGGCGTTTTTCTCTTTCGATTATAAGGTGGATTGTGTGTATTCTTCTGCTTTTTCTTCTTCTGTTGTATTTTGGTGAAGGTTTACTGATGACATATTCCTGGTGTGGGAGGACATGGTGGAGAAATTGCAGTAGTTCATACAATTTTAAAATTCTCGCCATCAGACTATTAGATTTTAATATACTTTCCATCCCTTGACTCTGACCGTTTTGGATGTTTCCATTAGTATTTGTAATGATAAATTAGAGACGACAGCTTTTTCTAAACCAACAGATTGTAATACCTTATTGAGGTACAGGAACATGCATCTTTTTCACCTAAAGAACAATTTACCATTCTTATAATTTCTGTGATAATGCAGGATTTGTCACTCTGAAGCAGGATATTTAAAAACTGCTGACTAGCTGGACGATAAATTTATAGAGAGGAACTATCCTGCTCGGGTGGTGAAAAGAGCCAAAAAAGAGAGAGTGCTGTTTAATCCCAGAGAACAGTTGTTAGCATATAGATCAAATTCATTGAGCGTGGGTGTTTTAACTTGAGTTTTCAAGTATACATTTTTGTCTGACAAAATTTGTAAGATTATTAAAAGACATTGGAATATATTAGCTGATTCAACTAGACCTTACCCCTGCATTCAATATGGTGGATCATTCTATACTTCTATCCCGATCAAAAGAGACCAGCATAGTGTGCACCCATTTGAACTGATTCAGATCATATTTCTCAAATCGTTCTTTTCAGACTGTTTTCGGTGAGTTTCTCTTCATCTTTTCTGTTGCTTGCAGGGATATCCAGGTTCCATTGTGGCCCCTGTTCTTTTTAATGTTTTTCTTACTCCTCTGGCTATTTTATTACAAGATTTAGATTTTGTTTTTACAAATGTGCAGATGATATCAAGTATTCATAGGTTATGGTGTCTGGGATTCAAACTTCCAGGGTACTCTTGTTTCTAAATTACTACGTGCTGTTTCTTGGATTTCTGATCATTTGAAATTGAACCCCTGAAAAACAGAAGCCATTTGATTTTCCTAATCTAATCTTCCTCCTCCATTTTCTCTGGTGATAAATAATATTCCTATTACTGTTTGCAGTACAGTTCATTCTCTTGGAGCCATTTTTGATGGTTCTATATCCTGTAGTTCATATATTTCGTTTTTGATCCAAAAATCTTTTATGTATCAATTCTTATTTGGAAAAAGATGCTCTCAAAACGTTAATACATGCTTTTGCTATGAATCATCTTGATGATTGAACTCTGTTGTCATTGGATTACCTTACTATACTATTTGACAGCTGCAACTTCTTCAGAATATCACATTTAAACTAGTTTATAAAGCAAATTGATTTGACCGTGTGGCCCTCTTTATTAATAGAACAGCAGTAGCTTCCAGTTGCCAGTACAATTCAGTATAAAAGTCTTCTCCTCATGCACAAGTCTTTTTATACTGGCCATCCCTTGTATTTATTTAGGGACTCTTGTACTAAGGTGCACTAACATTTTTAGCTTTGTGCTAAAAATCAGCTGGTGCTTAACATTGAGATGTCATGGGTGTCTCTGCATTTAGCGCCAGCTGATTTTTAGCGTGAGCTAAAAATGCTAGCACACTTTAGTAAAAGAACCCCTCAGTCTTCTTACACCATATCACACTGCACGATCTCTTTGTTCCTCTGATGTAATCTCTTTGTTGTTCCTTCTTTCAGAAAATTAGTATTTGACTCATCCTGTACAATGGCCTTTAGCTGAGTGGCACCAAGTTTATGGAATCAGCTTCCTCTTTCCCTGAAGTCTGATCCACCCTACATTAGATTTAAGTCATCAATGAAGATGTTGCTCTTTCAAAGAGCCTTTTTTTTCCATAATTTTATTTATTATATTTCTTTTGTTTTCAGGTTTATTGTTATTTTTACTTTGATTATAGTCTGCTGGTTGTGATTTTTAAGCCACCTTTCCTACTCTCACGCGCTTTGTTGTGTACTTGTTTGTCTATTGTCTTGGTTTTGTTATTTTACAATATTTTATGTTTATTTTATCTGATTAACGGGTTGTTGTAAACCGCTTTGATACTCTGTGAAATTACGGTAAAACTAATTTTACAAATAAAGAAATAGTTTGTTGCCTTATAGTTGCAATTGTAATTTGAGAGACTCTTTGCTGCTTTGATGTTTGGACTGTTTCTTCTTTGACAAAGACACAGGTTTTTATGTTAGTTCTGGTCATTGTTGAGTGTGCTCTATCATGCTGAATGCTCCTAGCTTGAAAATACCTCAAAGAGATGTCACTTTGAAATTGCACCAGTTTTCTTCTTATGATTCTATATAAGTAATTTATTTGATATATCGCCCTTGTCAACTGTGTTATGTCAGTCAGACCTCAAGTAAATTAAAAAGGCAATTGTTTTAACACCATTGGAGTATAGTCTTTCAAAATCTTGATGAACTTTTAGCAAGACATTGTTTGGATTTACAGCATGGTTTTGAGGATTTACACCGTGCTGTTATGTCATGGCGATATCTGCAAGAAGTTTGAATCAAAAAGATTGATGGAATGCATATTTTCTAATTGGTTGTAACTTTTCTTATGTCATCTTAAGGGGAGTGTGTCAGGAGCTAGCTTTCTTTATATTCATGGATGCCATGTCTATTGTAAGAGTGCGCGTTCAGAGAAATCCCATGATGCAGCTTGTGGCAAAACACGGGCCCTTGTTGGGAATTTGGAGTGTCTTTATTGTAGCAATATTGCTTTGGATTACAATTTGAATGAATGGGAATTAGAATCCAGAATTGTCATGTTGCAACAAAATTTCCTTCCTGTGCTTCCAAACTCTTCTCAATCATTCTTTCAAACTTTTCAGGGTTGCAATATAAGGCTTTGAGTGATCCTCAGATTGCCCTTTACGAGTTCATCAAACTTTGTGTGAAACTTGCATGTTACTGTCATGGGTCATCCACTTTGTTTATAGTCACACAAATCAGCCCTTCCCAGTTGACTATCTTTACATTTTTTGGCCTAGTGATGCACTGTACTCACAACAACATAGTCATCACCATAAACAATATGCATGTGGCAGTGAATTTCCATTGGAAGGACTCCTTTAACAGTCACAAATTCTACCATGGCACATTGCTGAAATCTCACCGACAATTGCTGATTGCATGCTTCCATTTTTACAAGCAATAACAGCCTTTTAACATAGAGGGGCATAATCTATCAGGGCCAGCCATCTATATGGGCAACCATCTTCAAGGCTGGCCCCATAAAGCGGCGTCCCGACCGTATTATCGAAGCAAGATGGCCGGCTATCTTTTGTTTCGATAATACAGTCGGAGCCGGCCAAATCTCAACATTTGGGCCAGCTTTAGAGATGGCCGGCATTGGTTTTCAGCGATAATGAAAACTAATGCCAGTGATCTCAAACCCGGCCAAATCTAAGGCATTTGGTCATGGGAGGAGCCAGCATTTGTAGTGCACTGGTCCCCCTCACATGCCAGGACACCAACTGGGCACCCTAGGGAGCACTGCAGTGGACTTCAAAAATTGCTCCCAGGTGCATACCTTCCTTACCTTGTGTGCTAAGCCCCCCAAATCCCCCCCAAAACCCACTCCCCACAACTGTACACCACTAACATAGCCCTTAGAAATGAAGGGAGGCACCTACATGTGGGTACAGTGGGTTTTGGGGGGGGGGATTGGAGGGCTCCCATTCACCACCACAAGTGTAACAGGTAGGGGGATGGGCCTGGGTCCACCTGCCTGAAGTGCACTGCACCCACTAAAAACTGCTCCAGGGATCTGCATACTGCTGTCATGGAGCTGGGTATGACATTTCAGGGTGACAGAGGCTGGAAACATTTTTTAATTTTTTTGGGTGGGAGGGGGTTGGTGACCACTGGAGGAGTAAGGGGAGGTCATCCCCAATTCCCTCGGATGGTCATTTGGTTAGTTGGGGCTCCTTTTTGAAGTTTGGTCGTGAAAAAAAAGGCACCAAGTAAAGCCGGTGAAACGCTCGTCAAGCCTGGCTTTTTTTTTCCATTATCGGGCGAAGCCAGCCGTCTCGTGAGCACGCCCCATCCCACCCCTGTCCTGCCTTCACTACCCTACCGACACACCCCCTTGAAATTTCGCCTGCTCTGCGACGGAAAGCAGTTGAAGCCGGCCAAAATCGGCTTTCGATTATACCAATTTGGCCGGTTTCAGGAGATCGCCGGCCATCTTCCGATTTGTGTCAGAAGATGGCCGGCGATCACTTTCGAAAATGAGCTGGAGGGCGACATAGAGTCATTTCTGTAAGCCAGATGTCTACATCCCTAAATCCCCACACATCTGACTTATCTTTTGCTAAACTCTTCCTAAAATGAATGTCATAGTTTAACCATCACCAACTGCCATATGTTTTGTAGGCACACAAAATCACAGTAGAATATCTCAAGAAAGAGGCATACAACTCCAGCTTTGCTTCCCCTAAAACAGCTTTGTAAATGTTAAAACTCAGTAAACAGTTATGAATAGACTTGAGCACTTTAACCTTCTTTTTCTGAACCTCATCCTTGCCCTCCTTATTTTTCTTTAATTCATAATCTTGCTCCTTGATTAAAGCGCAAACAAATCCACAAATTCTCCTTTCAAAATCTTTCTTTTCATTTTCAAAGAAACATGCATTCCCAGTGGAGCCAATGCACTAAAAGTGTGCCCACTTTTACTATAAGACTTATCAACACCAGCTCCTAAAACAGATCCCATAGAATCTCTACCAGAAGAAGATGAGGATGATGACTTAGATGAATCTAAAGACCTTGAAGACTCCCAAACATCCAAAGGAGTTCTACCAATAACTCACACCTCCACTTCTCATTATCCAATCTCTTAATCATATGGGGCAAGTTATGCATACATTTTTTATCTCTTAAATACTAGTGCAAAACCCCTCTTCCATCTCCTTATACCAGCTTCATCACTTCTTTTCTTTGCCCCAGAAGAAACAACAACATCCTCACCCTCTGAATGGTCAGATGACTCCCCAGAAACTTGAAATTCCTTGGATTCTTGCCTTGAAAGCTGTGTCTGCCTCTAGGAAGAACCAGAATCTCCAGACCTCAACTTTCCACCTCTCTTTTTATGTGAACTCTGAACCACATCAGTGCTCACATTCCTTCTTATATTCCTTGTATTTCTTGCCCTGCTTCCATCTGCCCCCTTTTTTATCTGCCTTCTTAGGGTCTTTACCAACACCCTGCCCCATTCCAACACTGATAGACTGAGCTCCTCTCCTCTTCACACCCCCAGACTTATGACTTTCCCCCACCCCATCCGCTCTCCTCTTAGGACCCATACTAATACACACCAGTCAAAAAGCCCAAAATTATCAACAAAATCAAATTCTACCTCACAACTGTTCACCTCAACCCACTATAAACCTTTTTTTTACAAACTCTGATTGCCAGACTCAATTAACCCCCCCCCCCCCCCCAACCAGCACAAACTAAAACCATAAGCCCATATTCACAAATTCCACTGGCTAACACCACCTCAGCTTCAACATAGCACCAGTGTGACTTTCAAATACCTCTTCACAAAACTGTAACCAAAAATTCTGAAACTATACACACCTGGACTGAAAACTGCGCCCCACCTGTGATGACCTCTGGAACACCTAACACCACAAAACCACCCAAAGATGTCAAACCCCCTCCAAATTTCACCCAAAGCCCCGCTCCACAACAAGAAAGGAAAAATACCTTCCCAACATGAATGACGCTAAAGGAATGCCGCCAAAAACCCAGCGCCTCTTGACTGGCTTCACAACAGCCACACAAGCCACCAAAATTGGCCCACTACTGCCAGTTAAGTCTGGGGCTTTATTAAGGAATATGCATGATTTAATATTCGCTATCTAGTTTGATCAATTTGTACATCCTGGTTTTGTTTTCCAGTTGACTTGTTTTTTGTGATCCACACTGAACCAGTACTGGTATTTGTGGAATAAAAGTCCTGTATAACATAACATAACATAACATAACATAACATAACATAACAATCTGCCTTGGTGAAAGGGAAAGGACAATTCAGCCTGCCTTTTGTTTCTAACCCCTTTCAAAGATGGAAAATTATATTTCATCTTATTAATATCATTGTGTGTGGGGGTTTATAGAACATTGCCCCTCACCTTTAAGAAAGATTCTTCTATAACTAGCCAGGGCACATAAGCACATAAGCACTACCACGCTGGGAAAAGACCAAAGGTCCATCAAGCCCAGCACTCTGTCTCCGACAGCAGCCAATCCAGGCCCCAAGAACCTGGCAAAAAACCCAAAATTTAATAACGATCAATGGAAGTGAGCCAGGTGGGGTGGAGCTGAGACAGAGGAGTTTAAAGGAAAGTGCCAGGCAGAGGTTGACGAGGCCCAGGGAAGGAAGAGGTGAAGCACCAGACTATGCCTTTGAAACATATGTTTGATTGCGGTGACCTGGCTGAGGTAAGCCTATTTAACTGAACTGTGCAAATCTGCTGAAGGTCTGGCTGGAGCCAGATCTGACCCGTGGAGCGGAACTGAAAAGCTGTGTTTGGGGCGGGGCAAGCCCACACCCACGGACTTCATGGCCTGCTAGCCAGAGGCCTACTCAATTGGTACTAGCTAAGAGAAAACTGCTCTAGTTACAACCCTGACCCTGTGATGTAACAGGCTGAGGATTAACTTAAATAAATATTTATTTTTGTTTCATCCCCTTTATCTGGTTGTCTTATTTCACAAGCCCACTCCCAACCCTCGCTCGGGGTGTCACATGTTGTGGCAGTGGTGGGATTTTGAGCTTGTGCTGTTAAGGAATCCGGATTCATGACCTCCGTGCTCTGGGCCTATTGGTGAGACAATGCGGGGACAGTGGGCAAAAAGGATTATCCCTGCCCTAGTCAGGGGGGCCGTATAGTTAGTGCCAAACAGGCAGGCTTTTATTTTTGCTTCCAGTGTACTGCAAGGACCGGCCCGCTAATAGTAAAACATGGACAACAGTAACAGCAGGAGCAGGAGCAACAATTTGTGCAGGCCCATTTTGAGCAGTGGCAGCAGCAACAACAACAAATACAGCAGCAAGTGTTACTGAAGCCCGTAGAACTACAATAGGGCTCCCAGACCCAAGCAAGGATAGCTGCTCAGCCACCCAACCTGTCTGCAACCTTGCCTATTTATGTTTTGAAGAAAATGGTGCCAGAAGATGAGCCAGACTATTTTGTCACCAATTTTGAGAGGAATGCCCACTTGGCTGGCTGGCCAGAGGCATCATGGACCACCTATTTGGGGAATTTACTGACTGGCAGTAGCCAGATAGCATTCCAAGATGTAAACCCCACGGGGACAGCTACTTTTGCAGAGGTGAAAGCAGCCATCCTGGAGAGAGTGAGGTGAACCCCAGAGGCCTATCATCAGCAGTTTCAAAAGGGCTCCCTGCAAACCAAGGAGAATCCTAGGAATTTCTTCTTCCGCCTTAAGGAGGTTGCATAGAGATGGCTGCAGCTGGAAGGAAAGACAGGCCCAGAGCTTGAAAGAATCATTCTCCTGGAGCAGTTCTTTGAAGGGTTACCACTGCCTATGAAGCAGTGGGTGCAGCAACACCCGAGACTGACTGCAGAGAGTGCATTAGAAGTTGTCCTTGTAATTTATGGTACAGAGGGCAGATCACCCATAAAATTAGAGTCCGGATTGCCCAGCATTTAAACAACCTGTGGTTGCAGCAATTGGAAGCCCCCCTGCTTTCCCACTGGATGGAAGTGGGACATTCAGTTGATCAATTAAAATTTGTGGTTTTATGCCAGCAGGCTGGAACCCGGGGAGGAAATGTTCCCTTGCAACTTTCTAGAAAGGAACAGCAATTGATCTTGTCGTGGAATATAGTTGCACCATACAGGCTGAACAAAGAAGTGGATTGGTTACGTGTGTAGGAAGAGTTTATCCTTGTGGTTTCATAGCAAGCTGAACTCCCGGCAAGTTCCATGTGCATGTGTGGGCATCTTTCGCAGACCCGCCATGCAGCGTGTGGGCTTGGAGTGAGTTCGTTTCCGCCCATGAGTCAATACTATATTGTAAGATATTTAATTATGTAATATGGTATTGTTGTTTTGGGTATTCAGCATGGGGGTGTGACTGTTTTAGATGTCCGACCCCTGATGGTGCATGATGGAACGAAACAAGGACCGTGCTGGGTTCGGTGTCTGTGTGAAACGGGTTCTAGCAACTTTGCGATTGTGCATTGCAACTTCAGGATTTATAGTTTGCTTTGGACTGCACCTGGAATCTTGTAAGTGTGAAAGTATATCGATTTGCCCACCTGACAGATTTGGTTCATACAGTGCTGGAAATATGGCTGGACAATGTATTGTCATGTGATTTATGGAACATCATTTGAAGACTGGACAAGCCACACTTTGATATTGTGATGTGGCTTATGGATACCACTGTGTGTTAGGAGTGAGTCATAATTCTGAGTAGTAGGGTATGAGGGTTATATGTCTCTAATGAAGTTTTGTGCTTAATGTGCATTTGAAGAAGCAGCACTATAATGATATTTTTGTGGTTATGAGATTTTAATATATTTTGTAATACATAATAAATGTTTGAAGATTATACATAGCTGTGAGAATACTGTACATGTTTGTTTGTTACAACTATATTGGAATTTAGATACCCCTATTTTGTGTGTATGTATTCCATTTTACAAGGAAACAGCAAGGCAGATGATCCGCAAACTCCAAGATGGAAAACAACAAAGCAGATCAGTAGGAGATAAAAATGGACATTATTAACAAGATAACCTCTAAAAATTAAATGCCTGACACAGGCCGTGTTTCGCCCAGCAGGGCTGTGTCAGGGGCTACTCAATGATCTTTATTGTCAATGCCTTTAAATGTGCGTACCAGTAACCATGAATGTACAGGAAAATAAGACTGTGTGTATCTTATCAAGCATAAGGTTAAAAAATAGCACGAACTAAATGATTCAAACGGATGATGACATACAGGAGCCGTCATATATCCTCGTAACTCAGTATTTTCCTGTACATTCATGGTTACTGGTACTGGGCCCATCCTAATAAGTCTTCTAAAACACATTGAACAATCTACATATTGCAATTAAACAGTGTACATTTTGGACAAAATTATATGTGATGGAGGCTCACACTGTCAGGGGGGAATGAAACTCACGGAATACAACTTTGAGCTACATTTTCTCATTCTGCTGTGCCTTCCTCAGTAGCTAGGCTCCATGGCCTCTTTCCCAGCCTCAAACTGGGTGAACCAAGTCCCTTGTGATTAACTTCTAATGATCACAATTCCAGTAACTGCTCAAGAATTAAGCTGAACTAATTTGTCTTCTTCCAGTTATTATTACTGGCATTGACTCTCCTTTGCAACCATAGCTGAGCAAAAGTTTACCTAAGGACACTCACAGTTTTAAGCTGCTGCCATTTGACAATGATTATAGAGTAACGATTCTCCTCACACTTAAGCAAGCACTTGGGCATATTGAAGAGCACTTTAGCAGTAGTTGGAGTTTTCAGTAAAATCCATATCATAATAAATTAATGATCTCATTAAAGTGAAGAAACTAATGCGTTGAGGCTAACCTTCACTTCTGAGAGAATTGATGAAAGCCAAACTACTTTGTCTCTAAGTTTCAAGTGTACATTTCACTTTATTGAAATGGTGTTAGACTGTAAAGGCTATGCCAAATCTTTTGCTATTGAAACTATTGATTTGTTACTACGCAGCCTGGTATTCTTTGTAATTTATTAGTCACTGCATCTTTACTACATAGATCAAAAACACACATGATCAAACAGTTGTCAGTGCAAAAATAATGAAAAAAAAAGCTTGATAGCAATGAAATATTCTCACCAAAAAGCGTGTTTTCAAACATGCCTGAACAAGTGCTGTACTCCAGCAGTATGAATCAGTTCAAAATGGTGACATTTTTTGGATAAATGCTACCAAGTGAATATAGGCCCATGTAGCTCAGAGTCTGCATGACGTGGAGGGGCATAATCGAAAGGGGCGCCAAGTTTTCCTGAGGATGTCCTCGCAGGACGTCCCAGCGAAGGGGCGGGGAAACCCGTATTATCGAAAAAAAGATGGGTGTCCAGCTTTCGTTTCGATTATAAGGTCGGGGACGCCCAAATCTCCACATTTAGGTCGATCTTAGAGATGGTCGTCCTTAGAGATGGTCGTCCCCGGTTTTCAGCGATAATGGAAACTGGGGACGCCCATCTCAGAAACGACCAAATCCAAGCCATTTGGTCATGGGAGAAGCCAGCATTCGTAGTACACTGGTCTCCCTCACATGCCAGGACACCAACCGGGCACCCTAGGGGACACTGCAGTGGACTTCATAAATTGCTCCCAGGTGCATAGCTCCCTTACCTTGGGTGCTGAGCCCCCCAAAACCCACTCCCCACAACTGTACAACACTACCATAGCCCTAAGGGGTGAAGGGGGGCACCTACATGTGGCTACAGTGGGGTTCGAGGGGCTCACATTTACCACCACAAGTGTAACAGGTAGGGGGGATGGGCCTGGGTTCACCTGCCTGAAGTGCACTGCACCCACTAAAACTGCTCCAGGGACATGCATACTCCTATCAGGGAGCTGGGTATGACATTTGAGGCTGGCATAGAGGCTGGAAAAAATATTTTTTAAGTTTTTTTTTTAGGTTGGGAGGGGGTTAGTGACCACTGAGGGAGTAAGGGGAGGTCATCCCCGATTCCCTCCGGTGGTCATCTGGTCAGTTCGGGCACCTTTTTGAGGCTTGGTTGTAAGAAAAAATGGACCAAGTAAAGTCGCCCAAGTGCTCGTCAGGGACGCCCTTCTTTTTTCCATTATCGGTTGAGGACGCCCATGTGTTAGGCACGCCCCAGTCCCGTCTTCGCTACGCTTCTGACATGCCCCCGTGAACTTTGGTCATCCCCACGGTGGAAAGCAGTTGAGGACGCCCAAAATCGGCTTTCGATTATGCCGATTTGGGCGTCTCTGGGAGAAGGATGCCCATCTCCCGATTTGTGTTGAAAGATGGGCGCCCTTCGCTTTCAAAAATAAGCCTGATATTCTCTAATTTTAAATAAAACAATACAATACCATTCAAAATTAGTTGATATGGTCATATGCTCCAAAATTATGTAATCATATAAATTATGAAATCTTTGCATTCTCACAAAGAAGAGCTATTGGTTCCCACACTTTAAGGAGATGTCTAACTCTGTTAACCCCCTGTTTACTAATGCCACGCCAGCTGCTGCCTTGTAGCAATGCCAACATAGCCCATTCAAAGTGAATGGACTGTGTTGGCATTACCACAAGGCAGTCGCTAGCACCGCTTAGTAAATGGGGGGGGGGGGAGGGAGGTAGTTTTTTCTGCTAATTTAGCCTTCTATTTGTAAATAAGACATACCAATATAACCAATCAAATGGAGAATACAATCCACTAAACAGCAGTTTTCACTCAATACCATCAATTGTGGAAAATTTAGATTTATCATTCAGAAATCCATTGAATCAGAACCTCAGGAATCCATTGAATCAGTGGAAATCCATTGAGTCAGAGCCTCAGTCACTGCCAGACAAATTTTTTCACAGGAGCAGTGAACACACTACACTCCTTCCAGTCTTTATCAATCATTGGCTCAAAAAAACCCCTCTGAATGTCCTTTCTTATTGGACAATATTCTACATACAGTTATTACTTTTTATTTTCTTTTTCAATTTTCCATTGTAGTATTTGTTACTTCATCTCAATCAACTTCTGCAGGTTCTGCAGAGCGGGACATGAATTGAAGAAAGTAGTGAATTTGAGAGTGAGGCACCAAGGGACTGTCCACGAAAAGAGATAAGGGCTTCTCCTCTTTCCTACATTCAGATTGATACCAGGGTTGTGCACCACCTGCGCTATTCCTGGATATTCGATATCAGGCTATGTCCGGGCTTCTCACTGAGTATCTGGTTTATGTGGTGCCAGCTAACACAAAAGTCAATATTCAGAACTTAATCGGCCATGGGTTGCTGTAAAAAAGAAAAAAAAAAGAACTGTGTTTTATACAGTCCCATTTATGCGGTTACCTCGGCCGGTTAAGTGATGAATATCAGCACTTAACAGGCCAAGTGCTGACTCTGTCCCTGGAATGCCCCCAAAATAGCCGGTTTTCAGTTAGGCGCTAACCACTAATTTTCAGCAGTGATAACCAGTTAAATGCCACTGAAAATTAGCGGATAGCCCTGAAAAAAGCGATGTAACCAGCCCGTGGCCATTTCTGGATGGTTAAATCCTTTTGAATATTGACCAGCTGAATCTTTAAAAGGGAAAGGGGACTTGATATCCTGCCTTTCTGTGGTATTTGGCAACTTCATTCAAAGCAGTTTACATATATACAGGTACTTATTTTGTATCAGGGGCAACGGAGGGTTAAGTGACTTGCTCACAGTCACAAGGAGCTGCAGTGGGAATTGAACCCAGTTCCGCAGCATCAAAGTCTGTTGCATTAACCACTAACAAACCCAGTTCCCCAGGATCAAAGTCTGTTGCATTAACCACTAGGCTACAAACAGAACTGATGCCAAATACATTCACTTTTTCTAGAGGCAGAACTACGAAGAAATCGAAACTACGTAATATGAAGTGTAGACTTAAACCATTTTGCACTAGTAAAGGAGCCTCAAGTGTTTGCTGGAGTGTGCTAATAGATGGAGTGAGACTCTATTGAGATAACTGCTGAGCTAGATATGTTGGATCAGCATAAAATCCAAAGAAATGCAACCAGATCTAGTGTTCTCATTTTTTTTCAAGCTTCTTAAGAGAGTGCTATGCTCCCAAAATACCAGACTTTCACTGCCTGCGCCTACATATAAGGATAATTACACCATACATAGCTAGAAATCTGTTGTGTTGGTTTCCCTTGCAGTAAGTGAGGTCCAAAAGTAAGGAAAAATTCAAGGAGTCAAGCTCTAAAAGTGGCGATCTCAATTTATTCCAGATATAAAGTCCCAAAAAATGGTCAACACTTGCACAATAAAATATATGACATTGATGCCTGCGTCAGGAGTCCAGTACACTAGCTGCAGCTGGCAACTTTTGGCATGCAAATGAAAAGAGAGTGGAATGGCCTAGTGGTTAGGGTGGTGGACTCTGGTCCTGGGGAACTGAGTTCAATTCCCACTTCAGGCACAGGCAGCTCCTTGTGACTCTGGGCAAGTCACTTAACCCTCCATTCCCCCAGATACAAATAAGTACCTGCAGACAATATGTAAGCCACATTGAGCCTGCCATGAGTGGGAAAGCACAGGGTACAAACGTAACAAAAAAGAGAAGCAATGCTCTCATATCCACAAATACTTCCTGTTTGCACTAATGTCCACATTTTATCACACGCTGCAACAGTGTAGTGAGCTCCTGATCACTGCTAAAACATGGCCTGTGTCGAGTCACACATTTTATTGTGCAAGTGTTGGAGGAATATCAAAGAAGGAAAAATCCCCATGAACAAGGTCAGCAGGAGCAACACAATAGTGGAGAGCAAAAGCCACTTGTGGAGCCAAAGGGACTTTATTGCCAGTGTCAACAGCATATACACAGCGACCCGACCCGGCCGTGTTTCGGCACCAACATAAACATTGCCTGCGTGAGGGGTCTACACACTCTCACAGTAGTTGCTTTTCAGTGAACACTGGTCAAAAATCCTCAGTCAACTGGTCACTAGGATAAATGCTTGTTAAGCGCCTCCAACAACAGTATAGCAGTTTTTTGGAGTTGCACAACAATCATTCATCGTAGTGGCCAGTTGACTGAGGATTTTTGCAAGTGTTCACTTTTGCATTAAATCAGAAAAGCAACCACTGTCAGAGTGTGTAGACCCCCGACACAGGCAATGTTTGTGCCGAAACACGGCTGTGTCAGGTCACTGTGTATATGGGCTGTGTATATGCTGTTGACATTGGCAATAAAGTCCCTTTGGCTCCACAAGTGGCTCTTGCTCTCCACTATTGTTTTGCTCCCATTGTGCAAGTGTTGACCATTTTTTGGACTTTTTATCTAGAATAAACTGAGACTGTTATTTCTAGTGCTTGACTCCTTAGTTTCTTCCTTACTGTTGGACCTCATTTGTTTGTTTGCTGTTTGATATCCATGAGGATCACCTTCTCCCTTTTTTTTACAATGCCAGAGAACTAAGGCCTCTGTAGGTCAAGATGTGGTTTTCTGGTGGCATTAACCACAAAGGGTGCTAGGAAATAGAAGGTTTCAGTGGCAGCAAAGTAAATCCACAGCACAGTTGACATTGACAGCAAAACTGGGCACCTGAAAGCAGTTGAGAACGGCACTAGAGATAGGGGAAAGGCAGGATTAATGGTGTTTTGCAGGAAAACAGACACTATGTCAGAGACAGGAATGTAGTGGGGAGGGTGAGAAAGAGCATAGGGGAGAGTGTGGTAAAAGCAGTTAACTGGCCAGCATTGAATATTAACTAAGTTAAGTTTGTAGCAGCCAAAGATAGGACTGCTATTTAGGTGGTCCAATTTGGCCGCTAAACTTAGCTGGTGAAAAGCTGAATATTCATGGCTAGCCGGTTATATTGCATGATATGGAGGGGCATTTTCGAAAGAAACATCTAAGTCAGAATTTGGACGTTTTACAAAGACATCCAAATTCTGAAGCGGGAAGGAGGTCATTTTCGAAAAAGATGGACTTCCATCTTTTGTGTTCGAAAATACCACGGACATCCTGCGATTTGGACATTTTGCGATTTGGATGTCTTTGATTTTCGGCCATTTTCGAAAAAAAGACGTCCAAGTCTAAAATGTCCAAAGGCAAATCATTGAGACATGGGAGGAGCCAGCATTTTTAGTAGACTGGTCCCCCTAACATGCCAGGACAGCAATCGGGCACCCTAGGGGGCACTGCAGTGGACTTCATAAAATGCTCCCAGGAACATAGCTTCCTTACCTTGTGTGCTGAGCCCCCCCAAACCCACTACCCCCAACTTTACACCACTACCATAGCCCTTACAGGTGAAGGGGACAGCTATATGTGGGTACAGTGGGTTTCTGGTGGGTTTTGGAGGGCTCACAGTTTCCTGCACAAGTGTAAAAGGTAGTGGGGGGATGGGCCTGGGTTCACCTGTCTGAAGTGCACTAAACTACTCCAGGGACCTGCATGCTGCCGTCATGGACCTGAGTATGACATATGAGGCTGGCAAGTAATGTTCTTTAACACACTTTTTTGGAGTGGGAGGGGGTTAGTGACCACTGGGGCAGTGGTCATCTGGTCATTAGGGGCACCTCTTTGTGCCTTATTCGTAAGAAAAACAGGTCTAGCTCAAAATGTCAAAGTTTTAGTGCTGGACGTTTTTGCTTTGTTCCATTATGGCTCAAAGACGTCCAAGTCTTAGGAACACCCAAGTCCCGCCTTGAACATGCCCCCGATACGTCCCCTTGAGATTTGGACGTCCTTCCTATGGACTTCTGAGAAAGACATCCAAAATGCAATTTCGATTATACCAATTTGGACGTTTCTGTGAGGTGGACGTCCAAATGCCGATTTATGTCACTTTTTGAACGTCCATCTCTTTCGAAAATGAGCCTGGTAGCCAGTTAGCTGCTATGTTCTAACATCCAGATTCTATATAGCGTGCCTAGAGTTCTGAGCGGTTCTATGCGTAAATCTAGATGTATTCTATAACTACGTGTGTTTATGAATTGTTATAACAAGCTGTTAAACATTGTTAACAGTTCTTAACGAGCAACGAGCACTACTTGACAAAAATTAGAATTTACATGCGTACATTGCTAAGCATATTCTGTAATGTACTGCGCCTAAATTCTAACGTGCACAGACAGAAAGGGGTATGCTTAGGGGAATGGAAATTGGCATTCTGTGGGTGTTCCAAAATCTACATGTGTTGTTAAATATGGGCTAGTGTGCGTAAATCTAGGCACAGCGATTTACACCAGCTTTTCATTGGTGTAAATGGATGTGGGTAGCAGTGGCGTAGCCAGACTGCCAATTTTGGATGGGCCTGAACCCAAAGTGGGTGGGCACAAAATTTTCTCTCTACCTCCCTCCCCCAGCAAAATTTAGTTACGTTAATCAGATGCATTTGTCACACAGGGTAAAGTGCTGCTTTTCAGTGCATCAGATTTCAGAAAATTTATTTAATAGCCTAACACCCTTTTCAGTGAGCTTTCAGAGGCCAAAACCTCCTGCCTCAGGTCAGTATAATGCTGTTATGGTATCCTCGCCTGACCTAAGGAAGGAAGTATTGGTCTCTGAAACTTCATTAACACAGGTACCATATTACTTTATCCTAAATTAAAAATAAAATTATTTTCTTTACCTTTCTTGTATGGCCATTTACTTTTTCTCATTGTGTCGCTCCCAGTCTCTAGATTCTGCTTTCCTTCGTTTTCACTTAACTCTTCTGCCAGGGTTTCCTGGCCATTTCTCATTTTTCTCTCCTTTTTCTTTGCTTTCTTCAATATTTTTCTGCCTCTCTCTCTCTCTCTGTCCTGATTTAATTCATTCTTACTATCCATTCTTTAATTTCCTTCATCTACTTATGGCTTTTTATCTTTACCTCACCCTTGTTCTCCCCATGCCCCTTCCTCTTATTCTCCAGTCTTTCACTACTCTCCTTTTCCATCCAGCAGCTCTCTTCTTTCTCTCCCCATCCTTCCAGTCTCCCCTCTCTCGCCCCATCCTTCCAGTAGTCTCCCCTCTTTCTTTCTGCATCCTTCCGTCCAGTGTCACCTCTTTCTCCCTACCCTTCCATCCAGCGTCTTCCCTCTTTCTCTCCCCATCCATCTACCCTCTCTCCTGATCCTTCCATCTAATGTCTCTCTCTCCCTCTTTCTAACCAGTGTCTCTGTATCACTCTACCCTTTTCTGTTCAGTGTCCCTTCTCTCTCCACATCCTTCCAGTCTCTTCCCTTTCTCTCTGCATCCTTCCAGTCTCTCCCCTTTCTCTCCCCATCCTTCCATCCAGAGTCTCTCTCCCCATCCATCCGTTTTCCCTCTTTCTCTCCCCATCCTTCCATCATGACTGCAAAGATAAGTTAAAAAAAGTTTGAACATTTCACATGACTCTGATTTAGAGTGATTAAGATTCAGTATTTGTCATGTCCCCTACCGCAACAGCGTCCTCGAGCAGGGCGGGGCTCTGTTGCATCGCCGCTGGGGGAGTTTCTTCGTCATTTCAGGTTAGTCTTTGACGTGCCGGGGCATCCCTCCTTGGCAGCCGGAGAACTCTTATGGATTCAACAAGGCAGCAGTTCTGTAGGGACCTATGCGGTACGCTTTCGAACCCTTGACTCCGAATTGAGATGGAACCAAGAGACCCTCACGGCCATTTTTTTGGCAGGGGTTAAATGGTCGAATTAAGGATGAGTTAGCAGGCCGGGAATTCCTGACCTCTTTGGACACCCTCATTACCCTCTGTGCCCGTGTCGACATCCGGTTCCAAGAGAGGTCACAGGAACGTTCTGCTCAGCGCCCCCCACAGAGGCCTTCTCCTCGGATGTCATGCCCTAGTTCCCCTAAAGGAGCGATTGGCTCCTCTTCTGGGGGTTTTGAAGAGCCGATGGTTATTGGTCAACATCGTCTCTCTGAGCAGGAGAGGACTCACCGTCGGAACAATCGACTGTCTGTATTGTGGACAGGCTGGTCATTTTGTGAAATTTTGTCCTAATAAACCAGACCTAGGGCCTTTGAAAGGGGTGGCTCTGGGTTGATCATCACCCCTTCCAGATAATCTGGTTTCCATTCCTATTTTTCTGCAATGGAAGGAACTTTGTGTTAGCACTTTAGCCCTGATTGATTCAGGGGCTGGAGGGAATTTTATTGACGACAGCCTTCTAGCCCAACTAGGGACTCCTTCAATCCCTTGTAAACCCACGTTAAAGGTGACCTCCATTCAGGGATTGACTCTACCCCACTCCATTACCCAGGTCACGCGACCATTACTGATGCAAGTCGGAATTCTACACCAAGAAGAGATCCAACTCTTGGTTCTCCCCCGGGCCATCCATCTTGCCATTCTGGGCCTGCCCTGGTTGCGACAGCACACACCCAGTATCAACTGAACCACAGGTGATATCAGCAGATGGGGTTCCCAATGTTTTGCTTCATGTCTTACGCCAGTGGACCCTCCCACAAAGACTATTTCGGCCCTTCCTGGGGTCCTCTGCCCCAGTGAGGCTTGCCTTCCAGTGGAATACCAAGACTTTTAGGACATCTTCAATGCCCAAGAGGCTGAATCTCTCCCCCCTCAACACCCATTTGACTGCCCTATTGAATTACTCCCAGGCAAGACGCCACCCCGGGGCCAAATTTATACCCTCTCCTGGGAGGAATCTAAGGCCATGCGGAAATACATCCAAGAGAACCTCCAAAAGGGCTTCATTAGACCTTCTTCCTCTGCTGCAGGGGCCGGGTTTTTCTTTGTAACTAAGAAGGATGGCTTTCTACGACCCTGTATAGACTACCGGGGCCTTAACGAAGAACCGGTACCCGCTCCCTCTTATTCCAGAGCTATTCAACCGTCTGCAGGGAGCTTCAATTTTTTACCAAGCTGGATCTTCAAGGCGCCTATAACCTGGTCCGAATCTGCCATGGAGATGAGTGGAAGACTGCTTTCAATACCCATGAGGGACATTTCGAGTATGTTTGGCCTCTGCAACGCTCCTGCAATCTTCCAGGATTTCATTAATTTCATTTTTCAGGATCTCCTGTACTCTTCAGTTATTGTTTATTTGGATGATATTCTGGTGTTCTCTGCTTCTGTGCAAGATCATCCTCATCATGTACGCACCGTTCTCCAATGCCTCCGGGATTATTGCCTCTTCGCTAAACTAGAGAAATGCTCATTCCACCAGCAGTCAATCCCATTTTTGGGATATATCGTCTCTTCTGAAGGGCTCTAAATGGACCCTACTAAACTTCAAGCCATCCGGGAGTGACCCATGCTTCAGGATCTTTGGGCCCTGCAACGCTTTCTGGGCTTTGCCAACTACTATCGGCAATTCATCCAGCAATATTCCCTTATCACTGAACCTCTGACCGCCCTTACTAAGAAAGGGGCGGATATGAAGAACTGGTCTCCCGAGGCCCAAGAAGCCTTCGCCGCCTTAAAGCAAGCTTTTTTATTCACTCCGGTGCTTCGAGGCCGGATATAACAAAACCATTCATTTTAGAAGTGGATGCCTCATTGCTGGGGGCAGGGGTAGTTCTGTCTCAAGCCGCAGACTCCAGCAAGCGTCATCCCTGCATTTTTTTCTCCAAGAAATTCTCCCCAGCTGAACGTAACTACACCATTGGGGATTGGGAGTTGTTGGCTCTTAAATTGGTTCTCCAGGAGAAGCGATACCTTCTGGAGGGGGTCTTACACCCCATCACAGTGATCACTGACCACAAGAACCTCTTATACCTCAAGGGCACTAAAAGACTAAACCCACGACAGGCACGTTGGTCTCTCTTCTTTGCCGGTTTTAATTTCTGCTTGATATTCCATCCAGCCGAGAAAAATGTTCAAGCAGATGCACTCTCCAGAGCCTTTGATACCCCCGAAGAGCCCGAGGAACTCTATCCTATGTTAAATCCTGCCTGTTTTACCTCTGCCACTGTAGCTTCAGCCTTCCCGAAGACCTCCATTCCACCCCAGTCCAGAAAGAAGGTTCCCAAAGGGGGACACTTTTCTACGTTTGCTGGGCACTCCGGGTTTCGCAAGACCTTTCATTTGATCTCCCGGTATTATTGGTGGCCACGCATGGCTCAAGATGTTCTGCATTTTGTCTCCACCTGCCCCATCTGTGCCTGAAACAAATCCTCTCCTGGCAAGCTGTGGGGATTTTTATAACCGTTACCAGTTCCATGGCTTCCTTGGCAAGAGATTTGCATGGACTTTGTTACCGACGTGCCTCTTTCCCAGGGTCACATGGTCATTTGGGTGGTGGTAGATCGATTCTCCCGGATGGCTCACTTCATTTCCATGAAATCTCTTCCATCAGTTGCTACTCTCGCCAAGAATTTCATCCAGCATGTGTTCCGTTTGCATGGTCTACCCCTGCGGGTCATAAGTGAGGATCTCAATATATGTCTAGATTCTGGAGAACCCTGTGCTCAGTTTTTGGCATCACCACTCATTTTTCAACCGCGTATCACCCTCAGACTAATGGGATGGTAGAGCAGGTCAATCAGACACTCAATACATGGGGTCAGAGCATGGATGGGCTTCCCCCTTACAAGCATAATATACAGTTTCCATACAATCTGTGATAATAACAGATGAACTTTTATAACTTATTTTTAATCATCCAGCAATGATATTAATATTTATACTGACTTCTGGAAACAAATTCAAGATTTTTGGAGGTGACTGTGATTCCACAGTGAAAGAATGAGAGACGATGGGAAAGGAAGTGTATGTCCAGCGAACCAGGGCCTTGAAAACACTCTCCTCAGCCCCTTAGAAAGGTGCCCCCACAATCTGCAGATCCTCTGAGCTGCCACCCACAGCCCACCCAGGGCTGGCTACAGAAAGAGAAAAGAAATTGTTATAGAATCTGGAATTCTGGCAGGTTACATTGGCCCCTCAGCATAAATTAGATTACACAAAATGGGTGGGGGGGGGGGGGGGACTGAAATTAGGGAACAATATCCGGATATGTGTGGATAGTCGGCACTTAACTGGTTATCTACTATATAAATGAAGAGTGACCGACGTCACACATCTCTCCTGACATAGTTAAACTTACAGGCAGGAACACAGCTGCGGGTGACCGGCGAGCACTGGGCGGGGATAGTCCGACAGCGGCTCCGAGGCACAGACCAACAGGTCCGATCTGCTGCCGCCGCTTCTGTGACCGCAGACTGGCCTGGGAGCCAGCGCTTCCCTTTGCGACTTTCCTGGGCGGGGGCTTGGCTGGACCCGGCGGGGCTCAGACTGCTTTGACGGTGCTTCTTTTGCCTGTTTTAATGGGCTCAACGGCTTGTGTTCTAACATTCTGCCTTAACCAGTTAAGTTGAACCACCCAGAGAAAGGACTGCTATTTATGTGGTCCTATTTGGCCAGCTAACTTAGAGCTCCTTTTACTAAGCGGTGGTAAGCCCAGCATGGGCTTACCGCTCGCTATAATGGAAGTACCACCAGGCTACCGCAGCAGCCTGGCGGTACTTCCCATCCCTACCGCGCCATCATTTCTGGCGCTACAAAAATGTATTTATTTTTACAGCGCTGGACTGTACTCAGCAGTAATTGGGCACTGCTGCATGCTGCCTGGTTACCACTGGGTTAGTGTGGGAACCCTTACCGCCACTTCAATGGGTGGCAGTAAGGGCTCTCCCTGAAATGGCCATGCAGCAAGTGCTTTACTTGCTGCATGGCCATTTCCTGCAGGAAAGCAAGACCTTCCCTTTTACCAGCAGCGGTAAAAGGTGACCTTGGCGCATGTGTAAAACACGTGCTGATGCGAGCGCCGGCCCCCTTTTGCCACAGCTTGGTAAAAGGGGCCCTGAACCACTTAAGTGCTAACAGCCCCCACACTACATAAGTACATAAGTAATGCCATACTGGGAAAAGACCAAAGGTCCATCGAGCCCAGCATCCTGTCCCCGACAGCGGCCAATCCAGGTCAAAGGCACCTGGCAAGCTACCCAAACGTACAAACATTTTATAAAAGTTATTCCCGAAATTGTGGATTTTTCCCAAGTCCATTTAGTAGCGGTCTATGGACTTGTCCTTTAGGAAACCGTCCAACCCCTTTTTGAACTCTGCCAAGCTAACCGCCTTCACTACGTTCTCCGGCAATGAATTCCAGAGTTTAATTATGCGTTGGGTGAAGACAAATTATCTCCTATTTGTTTTAAATTTACTACACTGTAGTTTCATCGCATACTGACCACTGAATAGCCGTTTTCAACATAGGCGGTTAGTGCTTTGAATATTGCCCCCAATATTTTTAAATGCCACAGCCAGTGTTTAAGAAAAACGTTGACTTTGTTGTTTGAATAGTCACCCCAAATATATTTTGTTAGTTTTTTTTTTAAGGAAAATAATGCTCATTTGCATTGTTTTGCAGTTCTTTTCTTACTTTTTAAATAACTGTGCAGAATTACTACCTCCGAACTCAGCCAGCAGCTGCTTAGTAAGACAGGTGATATTGTTAGACGCAGAAATCCCTGTCTAAACCCTGCTGATGGTGAAATGTTGATATTTATAAAAGTAAATTATAGTCAATGAGAACTGTAGAGCAATCTGTCCAATGAAAACAATATTTAAGGTGTCCATCAGGTGATAAGTCACTGTGAACAAAAGAGACCTTTAGACTGTCTGTGCTCTGTGTGGCTGTATGGGTTCCAGCTCTCATCTGCTGAGTTTCCCAGGTTAAAAATACTTTTTTTTCCCAATATTCTGCTGCAGCAACTAATAGATTACAGATGTCATCAATTGAGTAGCAAGAGTAAATTGGCCACGTGCACTATTTAATGCACACTACTTGCCATGCCTTATATAGAATCCAGCCCACAGTGGGCATATAAATGTTAGCACCTAGTTTATAGAATTGCCCTTTTGTGTTGATAAACATGCATTTTTGCTTATGCCTGCTTCTCAGCACATGGCTTCTGTTGCTCAGTGCTCACTGCTTAAGCCAACTGTGATAAAAATTCTTGCCAAGAACACTCTTGTGTGCCTGCCAGAAAAAGACTTACAATCAAGGTTAGCAAACATCAGATCAATATATTTAATTTACCTAACCTTCAAGTCAACTCATAAGAGACTTCTCAGTGTTTAGATGCCCTTTGATCAATTGTAAACCTTCTGAAAATCTTACTCATGGAAAGTGGTCTACTCTTTCCTTCTTAAAAAAAAAAATGGGGAACCAGAGGACATCTAGAAAAGACAACAATATTTTACTTAAAACAATTTGTTTTCACCAACTTTAGTCCAACTTGCAAACTACTGCAAAAATTTCAGAATTCAGAACATTGTGTGGCATTAAATTATCAGCAGATAAGACCTTGTGACCCCACCCTACGTGTACAGTTGCTCTGCCTATTATGGTGCTGCTATGATCAGGGGTTCTCAACATGTGACAAGTGGGGAGAGAAGGGATGAACAAGAAATAGAGTTGGAGGGCCATGAGACAGCAGGTGCCAGCACTGTCAGAAGAAATCCACTGGTGAGTTTCCCTTTGGCTAGACAGTCACTTTTCCATACCTGGTGCTGATAGGGAGAAGCCCTGTACCTAAGAAGTGCTGCTTCCACACACCTGTTGCCACAAAACAGACATCTTGTGAATTGGAAAGGCAAATTTCTGCTCAATGCCCTATTGCTGGAACTTTTTTTTCTCTCTGCTTACCTGAAAGAGATAGATGTATTGATCATTTTCATCTGCACTCTATGCCACTGCAGGAGAAAAGCACAAGAGCTGAGCAGGGCCATGAGCTTCCAGTCTGTGTCTACTTACAAGTGAGATTAGCTGGGCTGTCTCCTCAGTGTGCACACCAAAGTAGAGAGGTGCTGGAGGAGTGGCCTAATGGTTAGTGTGGTGGACTTAGGTCCTGGGGAACTGGGTTTGATTCCCACTGCAGGCACAGGCAGCTCCTTGTGACTCTGGGCAAGTCACCTAACCCTCCATTGCCCCAGGTACAAATAAGTACCTGTATATAATATGTAAGCTGCATTGAACCTGCTATGAGTGGGAAAGCGCAGGGTACAGATATAAGAAAAAAAATAAACTGATCTGTTTCACACACAGCCTGTTGCATGTATTCTTGCCTGTCAAATAAGAGAGGGGCATTTTCCATAATGAGAGAATGAGAGAGGAATCAGAGAAAATGATTGCTGGGGTTCATGATAACCATCTATATTAGAATACTTTTCTTCACTTGCTGCCATACAAGTATGGAAGATGACTGAAATCTAAACATGGTCTCCAAGTGGTCACTGGCAAAATACATTTATGCTTTGGCGGTTGTGCAATTCAATGCAAGATTAAAGTTTATATTAAATCCATCAATACTAATTTGTACTGGGTCAATATTCAGTTGGTGGCAAACAGCATTTCTTTAAACATTAGCTATTGCCAGCTAAATTAGACCTGGATATTCAGTGCTGGGTGCTATCCAGGCACCTGCACTGAATGTCTAGGTCTTCAGCGGCACCTGAAAGTTAAATGAGTATGGTGACAATCAACAAAAAAACTTTTTGGGGGTCTTCCAATATAACTATTCTTCAATTGTACACTGTAATCACTAAAAAGAATAGGTTATTATAAACTTCTATATTACAAACATAATATATTATGATTCATTACAAACCATATTAAAACCACCTATTATTTCTCACTCCAGATATATCACACACCATTCCACTAAACAGAGACTCCCTAGCCACATACACGTTCAAAAACAGTACTTATATGAATGTTCATCAATGAATAATTGTAGGAAGACAACATCCAATCCTGATTGAAACAATCCATCTGGAGGAAAAATCCAAAATCTCCTGTATTGTATAAGTCCAATGTTCAACCACGAAGAATACTGTGGCTCCTTAAAGGATCCTTTAAATATGTGCCATGCAGTTGCAGTCCAAAAAGCTTTAATGTAAACTATTGTCATCATTAGAATGAAGATTCAAATACAAATTGAAATATGTTCTGCTGACAGCTCCACACAAGACTGTGTTTCGCCAATGGGTGTCCTCAGGATCTGTTCAAAATGCCACCATATTACAGTGGCTGCTCTGTTGATAATCGTAAAATCAGTACAGGAGCATACGTTAGGAACATCACTATAACAACATTCCTCAAAATTTTAAACAATTTAATTTCACTTACATTCAACTATCAAAGCTCATTTTTAGCACGTCCTGCTGGACGGGAACTGCATGGTTTCAACTGCTAGAAACGCTGACATGCATACTCAAGCAGTCTTTAAATAAAGAGACCTGCCCACATACCGCATGATGTCACTGCTAAATTCAAATCTCTACTAACATACATTACATCACCTCTGCCCATTCTACTTCTTTGTTTAATCCAAATGGGTGAAAAGTCTGCCATGAAAAAATAATTTGTTGTTCTAATCTTAATCTTAGATCATAAGGAATGCCAAGCCAAATGCAAAGCGGAGATAAGGAGGGCAAAAAAGGACTTTGAGAAGAAATTAGCGTTGGAAGCAAAAATACATAGTAAAAACTTTTTTAGATACATTAAAAGCAGGAAACCGGCCAAAGAGTCGGTTGGGCCGCTGGACGAAAATGGTGTTAAAGGGGCGATCAAGGAGGACAAAGCCGTAGCGGAGAAATTAAATGAATTCTTTGCTTCGGTCTTCACCGAGGAGGATTTGGGGGGGACACCGGTGCCGGAAAGAATATTTGAAGCGGGGGAGTCGGAGAAACTAAACAAATTCTCTGTAACCTTGGAGGATGTAATGGGTCAGTTCAGCAAGCTGAAGAGTAGTAAATCACCGGGACCTGATGGTATTCATCCCAGAGTATTAATAGAACTAAAAAATGAACTTGCGGAGCTACTGTTAGAAATATGCAATCTGTCCCTAAAATCGAGTGTAGTACCGGAAGACTGGAGGGTAGCCAATGTTACTCCGATTTTTAAGAAGGGTTCCAGAGGAGATCCGGGAAATTATAGACCGGTGAGTCTGACGTCGGTGCCGGGCAAGATGGTGGAGGCTATTATTAAGAATAAAATTGCAGAGCATATACAAAAACATGGACTGATGAGACAAAGTCAGCACGGATTTAGTGAAGGGAAGTCTTGCCTCACCAATCTAATGCATTTTTTTGAGGGGGTAAGCAAACATGTGGACAATGGGGAGCCGGTTGATATTGTATATCTGGATTTTCAGAAGGCGTTTGACAAAGTGCCGCACGAAAGACTCCTGAAGAAATTGCAGAGTCATGGAATCGGAGGTAGGGTATTATTATGGATTAAGAACTGGTTGAAAGATAGGAAGCAGAGAGTAGGATTGCGTGGCCAGTATTCTCAGTGGAGGAGGGTAGTTAGTGGGGTCCCGCAGGGGTCTGTGCTGGGTCCGTTGCTTTTTAATGTATTTATAAATGACCTAGAGATGGGAATAACTAGTGAGGTAATTAAATTCGCCGATGACACAAAATTATTCAGGGTCGTCAAGTCGCAGGAGGAATGTGAACGATTACAGGAGGACCTTGCGAGACTGGGAGAATGGGCGTGCAAGTGGCAGATGAAGTTCAATGTTGACAAGTGCAAAGTGATGCATGTGGGTAAGAGGAACCCGAATTATAGCTACGTCTTGCAAGGTTCCGCGTTAGGAGTTACGGATCAAGAAAGGGATCTGGGTGTCGTCGTCGATGATACGCTGAAACCTTCTGCTCAGTGTGCTGCTGCGGCTAGGAAAGCGAATAGAATGTTGGGTGTTATTAAGAAGGGTATGGAGTCCAGGTGTGCGGATGTTATAATGCCATTGTATCGCTCCATGGTGCGACCGCACCTGGAGTATTGTGTTCAGTACTGGTCTCCGTATCTCAAAAAAGATATAGTAGAATTGGAAAAGGTACAGCGAAGGGCGACGAAAATGATAGTGGGGATGGGACGACTTTCCTATGAAGAGAGGCTGAGAAGGCTAGGGCTTTTCAGCTTGGAGAAGAGACGGCTGAGGGGAGATATGATAGAAGTGTATAAAATAATGAGTGGAATGGATCGGGTGGATGTGAAGCGACTGTTCACGCTATCCAAAAATACTAGGACTAGAGGGCATGAGTTGAAGCTACAGTGTGGTAAATTTAAAACGAATCGGAGAAAATTTTTCTTCACCCAACGTGTAATTAGACTCTGGAATTCATTGCCGGAGAACGTGGTACGGGCGGTTAGCTTGACGGAGTTTAAAAGGGGTTAGATAGATTCCTAAAGGACAAGTCCATAGACCGCTATTAAATGGACTGGAAAAATTCCTCATTTTTAGGTATAACTTGTCTGGAATGTTTTTACGTTTGGGGAGCGTGCCAGGTGCCCTTGACCTGGATTGGCCACTGTCGGTGACAGGATGCTGGGCTAGATGGACCTTTGGTCTTTCCCAGTATGGCACTACTTATGTACTTATGTACTTATGTAACACATTTTTAGATATATTACCCCCCTCTAGTTACATTGACTTGTAGCAAGACCGAAAACTTTAAATCCTGTAAAGAGCGTTTCATATCAACCCAATGATTAACAAGGGGTGCTTCCAAACGACGTCTTCTAATATTGCTTAAGTGTTCACCAATCCTAAGTTTTATCATCCTGCTGGTTTATCCCACATGCCATTTTTTCAGGGACATATTATATATTATCCCTTCAGATTGGTAATTCACTTGACTCCTCAAATGAAATGTTTTTTTTTTTTTAAATGGAGGTTAAATATAGCATTACCTTCTACCGCATGCATACAATAACGGCATGATGAACAAACTACAAAACCACTTTTGTTAAAAGGCTGCCTCTGTTTCAAATTGGTTATTGATATTAATTCTGCTAAATTGTGACCTCTCCGATAAGCAAATTTAGGAATTTCTTGCAAGACTGAATGCACTTTCAAAATGTCCCAATACTTAATTATTTTATGTAATACCATAGTTTGTAATGAATATGGTATTATATACTATTGTGTTCTACTGTAATGTAGTGTTCTGGGAATCCTGAAGTAACCATTCCCGGTTAGCATACTTAACTCTTTTGAACGCTTCCTTTACAACTCTTTTGGAATATTTTCATTGTAAAAATCTATTCGTCATTATTAGAGCATTATGTTGAAAACTCTGCTTATCAGAGCACAAACTCTGAAGAATTATCCCATGGGTATGCTCTTCCTTAGATGTTTCGGATGATAACTAGAATAGTGTAACAGGGAATTGCGGTCTGTATCCTTTCTATAAAGTGATGTAATCAAATGACCATCTTGAAGAGAGATAGTGATATCCAAAAAATGAATCTGTTTAAAATCACATTCCATATTGAAAGTGATATTCTGATCACAAATTCAAATAATTAATGAATTCCTTCAATTGTTGTATATTGCCCGTCCAAATTAGCAATTCATTGTTAATAAACCATTTTTCATGTCAAAATATATTGTACATATTGTGATGACAAAACAAATTTGTTTTCATAATGTGTCATGTATAATCAAGCAATACTGGGTGCTACAGTACCACCCATTGCTACTCCATTTACTTATAAATAAAAGGCTTCCTTCACTTGTAAATAAAAGGATTGTTCATATAAAATAATTATGGTCAATGACTAAAGTCGCCATAACATTAATTAATTGTGTGGTACCGTTAATGAAGTGTGATTGATGTAATCAGCTATGACAGTTTTTGCCCCATCCTGCGGCTAAAGAGACAAAAACTATAGTTGAATTTTCCGGTATTTTCATATCACTTAACATACGTATCAAATGCGTTGAGTCCCTGATATATGAAGTAATTTTATGAACAAAATTTTGGATATGAAAATTCACATATTGTGATTCATTACAAAGCATATTATAACAGTGATCATAATGTGATCAGATATGGTATAATAAATCGAGTAAGTACACACAGGAAATCTAATACATTAGCATTTAAACCCTTTAGTGTCCAATGTTCCCATCAATCTGTTCCCATATGGCTTATTAAGGGAACATTGGACACTAAAGGGTTAACTTTCAAAAAGGAGACTATGATAAAATAGGGAGAATGGTAAAAAAACAAAAACAAAAACAAAAACAGAGGAGCAGCTGCACAGGTCAGCAATTTGCATCAGGCGTGGATGTTATTCAAAAATACTATCCTGGAAGCCCAGACCAGATATAGACTACTTATTAAAAAATATGGTAGGAAGGCCAAACGACAGCCAGCATGGTTAAAAAGTGAGGTGAAAGAAGCTATTAGAACTAAATGAAAATCTTTCAGAAAATGGAAGAGGGATCTGACTGAAGATAATAGGAAAAAGCATAAGAAATAGCAAGTCAAATGCAAAGTGCTGATAAGGAAGACAAAGAGAGACTATAAAAAGAAGATTGCGTAGGAGGCAAAAACATACAATAAAAACTTTTTTAGGTATATTAGAAGCAAGAAGCCATTAAAACAATCAGTTGGACTGTTAGATGACAGAGGGGCAAAAGGGACACTCAGGGAAGACAAGACTATAGCTGAGAGCCTAAGGGGCCCTTTTACTAAAGGGTTGACACATGCCAATCCATAACTACTAGTAATTCTGCCCCCAGCATGCACCATTTCCAGCACTACAGAAATTGAGTTTCGTATTAACCCTGGCAGTAATTGAGAAGTGCCGCACTCTGTCTAGTTACTACTAGGTTAGCCTGGGAACCCTTACCGCCACCTTGCAGCTTAGTAAAAGGGCTTCTAAATAAATTCTTTGCTTCGGTCTTCCAGTGAACAATTTGAACATGGTAGGTAAACAAATTATTGGTCTCTAGTTTTCAGGTATGGCTCCTTTATCTCTGACTTATTAAAAAAAAAGTTTTGGGGGTTTTCATCCAGTTTTCATTTATTCCATTCTGTAGTGCAGCATTAAATTGATCATCTAATAAGTTTAGGTCAGTTAAGTGTTTGATTCAGAATCTTTGCAGTTCATCACTTCCACATGCACTCCAGTTCCTGATTTTCTTTGACTGTGGCCAACTGAACCATTTCCTCTGTTATACTGCAGTTGAATGTGGCTTATATTTTTCTTTATAGTTCATGCACTATAATGCAAATCCATTGTACTTTGTTATATTCTACAGGGCAATCCTAAAGGCCTCTCCAGAAATGCAAAATTTCTTCATTGATGGGTTTAATCTAATCTAATCTAATGCAATCTAATCTAATCTAGGCATTTCTATTCCATTTGACCTGGAGAGGCTCAAGGTGGATTACAAAATATAAGCAAATGGAATTCCATTAAATAAACAGTTGAGTTGAGTTGAGTTAGCCAGTGGCATTCCTAGGGGAGCTGACACCCGGGGCGGATCGCTGATGCGCCCCGCCCCCCCCGGAACAGCGCGACCCCCCCGGCAAAATAACCCTCCGGGTGCAGCGTGACCCCTCCGGTGAAAGAACCCCCCTCCGGGTGCACGCCGCTGGGGGGGGGGGGGGGTGCCACGCGCCTGTCGGCTCTTCGTTTTCATGCTCCCTCTGCCCCGGAACAGGAAGTAACCTGTTCCGGGGCAGAGGGAGCATGGAAACGAAGAGCCGACAGGCGCGCGGCACCCCCCCAGCGGCGTGCATCCGGGGCGGACCGCCCCCACCGCCCCCCTTGGTATGCCACTGGAGTTAGCCAACATTACTTCAAACTACAAAGTCCTACAAATATTGAGGGGTCCTTTTACTAAGGCACGTACAAAGTGCATCAAACTACCACGTGCCCCGGGTGGTAATTCTAATTCTTACGTGTGTTCAAAATGCGTGGCAGAAAATAATTTCTCTTTTCTATTGTGTAGCACTAACCGGGCAGTAATCGGCAGTGTATGCACACTGATGATTACCGCCCAGATAACACATGAGATCTTACCGCTAAGTGAATGGGTGGCAGTAAGCTCTCAGGCCAAAATGGACGCGTGCCAACTTTTATTTGCTGCACATCCATTTTCGGCCCAAAAAAAGGCCTTTTTTGCAGGCGCACTGAAAAATGGACCTGTGTGTATCCAATATACGCGCCTACACCAACACAGGCCATTTTTTGGCACGTCTTAGTAAAAGGGCCCCTAAGTAAACAAGAGCTTTCAAAGCTTTTATACATGTAGTATAACAGGTAATATTTCTGATATCCTTAAGTAATTTGTTCCATAGCTCTGGTCCTCTACCAATTATCATTCTATTCCTAGTGATCATCTTATGACAAGTAGATATAGATGGAATCTTCAATCTTATCTCTTGAATAGAACATAGGGTCCTAGTAGCAGAATAGAGTGTAACCTCATTAGTAAGTTAATCAGGAGCTAAGCCATGTAAAATTTTAAAATAAATTCAACCCTGGATCAGCAGCCAGTGTAATCTAATCAAAAAAAAGGTGTAGCATGACCAACCAATCTACCTGTAGGTACCAAATAGAGGAACTAGGTAATCCCAGCAAGACTATATTACAGTAATCTAACTGGCTAGTTATTATAGCCTGCAAAACTGTCCTTAGATGTGATGGTTCCAAAAAGGGTTTAATTCTATGAAGAAGCTTAAGTTAAAAAAAAGGTTTTCCAAACAATATCATTTATATTTACTTCCATACTCAAAGTGGAATTCAATGTAACCCCCAGAGGTGTTGATTTGTCCTGAATTGCAAGTTTTGTTTGTACTGTTTCACATGAGCATCAAAGTGTTTAATTTTTTTCTAATAAATGCTACAATCCTTTGTCTTAATTCTTCCTGAACTTCACTTGATTCCAGTGCTGAATTATTTTTTCAGGTCTAGCTGTAGTTTTTCATTTTTTAATTTTCCTTGTCCGCTTTTGTAGTATTTTTATTACTATTATTAGTATTAATATTAGTATTATTAGCTTTGTTTGCTGACTTTAATAAACTACATATTTTGTGCCCTGTTTGGTTGCTTCAGAACACAAATTGCTATTATAACCCAGAAACAGAAACCCATAATAACTGGCTAGCAAATTCTGTTGTCCCTGCTGATAGATTGTGGAAGATGAATGGAAACTATGGTTAAATAACAAATCTACAATAACCTTCCATACAGTATGCAATAAACCATTCTGTGTTTCAAAACAGTTCACACTGTTTTCTCATAAATTGCCTTATCATTCTTTTATAATATAGAAAATATAATAATCTCTATATGAAGAAGCATTTGCATTGTTGTCACGTTGGCGCAGACATTTCTCTAAAAAGATACTAGGAAGATCTTTAGCAATATCTTGTTTTAAGTTTAAAGCTATGTAAACATGCGAAATGTTTAAACTAGTTTTCTAACTAGTTAATAAAAAGTTTGGCTTATACAGTAGCACTACAAAATCCTAGATACAAAAGTTGAGGTACAGAATTTCAGTAATAATTTTTAACAAAAAACATATCAGAAATAAATCACCTTAAAAAAAAAAAAGACATTAGGAACTCTCCTGATAAACCATGATAGACACTTAACATGCACAAGAAAATGGGCTACTTCAAAATGTATTAAAGTGTTTTGAGGTATTTTCCTCTGTTTTGCACATTAAGCAAATACTTTACTGTATTCTTTACCATGTAAGATGCTTTCTTTTACTATGTAAGCTGCACTGGACCTGCTGTATGTGGGAAAGAGCGGGGTACAAATGTAATAAATAAAATAAATAACCACCCATTAACTAATTTTTAAAATTATTGTTTTGGAAGGGTGTGTCATGGGTGGAGAATGGGCTTGAAAGCATTAACCAACTAGCACATTGGAATTACTGTGCATTAAGGACCAGATTCTATAAATGGCACTGAAAAATCAGTGCGGAAAAACATACCCCTCTGTTTACTAAGCCATGCGGCAATGCCGAATGGGCTGTGTCAGCATTAGTGTACGGCAGACGCTAGCGTGGCTTAGTAGAAAGAGGGGATAGACATTAAGTGCAATTCTATAAAGGCCACACACCTTTTACAGAATTATGCTTAGCACTGGTTTCTGTGCCATTTACAGAACCCACCTAATTTTTTGCATCAGTATCCAGAATACGTCTAGCCAGTTTCCACGTCATTTACAGAATCTGCCTAAATTTCTGCACCGTTTATAGAATACTAAAATTATGGTGCTGATCTGACATCAGGATGTAATGATGTCATGACGTTATGCGCATGGGGACAATGAGAAAAATGGTGTCCACATATCGCCAGCCTAACCTTTCCTCCCAGGACACTCTGCTATTAAGAAGGCTGTTTCTGGTAAAGGAAAAGTGGTATTTCATCAACCCGAGGCCACAGGAAGAGATCCTACCTGAGGTACAGGAGATGTAGGTATAAAAAGTAGTGTTTGCGAGTGACATCCGGCAACAGTAGTCTCTAATCTGGACAGAGGTTTGGGGCCTCCAAAAGGAAGCTCAAGGTCTGAGATGCACATGTCTCCATAGTTTGCTTCTCAGCTGAACCAACAGAATGATTATATTAATCTTGTGATTGCTTCACATCTTAGCACATTCCCATGAAAGTGCTGGTACAGTATATTCGGTATATTTGTTCATGCCCAGTTATAGAATCACCCTTTATCTGGATAGTGCCAATGAATATCTATAGATGTTTGTGGCTAAGCCATTTATCTGGATAAGGGCAACCATTATGCAGATAAATGGCTTTGAATATTAGTCGTTCTGTTTTAAGCTACCTATGCCCTGACTGCATCTAATAGTCATCACCATTGTTCAGGTCATGTTGCATATCCTGTTCTCTTCAGTCAAATATATAGGGCTTATTTTGCACAAATTTGAGACAAAAAATTATTCCAACATTTCTCTTTTTGACAACATCATGAATTTTTCAATGGAAAAGATAATATTAAGGGACTAGTTTTGCTTCATATATACTGATAACCTGTAAATCCATCTGTCTTTATAATAGAATCTAGCAGATTTAACAGGAAATTTAAATTAATGTCTGAATATGACCTTGGTCTGGATAACTGAGAAAAACATGAAACTGAATTATAAGTAGTGGAATGGTGTTGCCCACAGGGGCCATGGACCCACCAATATTTTGTCCAATCAAGCATCAGCAACTAGAGAGCTTGGGGATGGAACTGGAGACTGGTTTGTTTCACTCCTCCAGCCAAAAAGGTGTTCTGCTATAACTGAATTGAATAGTTGCAAAAACAACATTTTAAAGAGACTGAACAGTAAAGCTTTATAGTGTGTGTTTATTTTTCTTGACACTAAGGACATTTTCTATCTTGCTACTTACTCTTTGTCACGACTGTGGTCGTGATCCCTCTCTGACTCATCTTAAGTCCCGATGGTCAGCTTCTGAGCTGGATCCTGTCTGCATTGTTGTTTTTTTCCTGTGTGTTTCAAGCCTCACTTTGGTGTTCATTGTGTTTCCTGCCTCTGCCCCATGGGGTTTCCACTTCCTGTGTGTTTCAAGTCTCACTTTGGTGGTGTTCAGTGTATTTCCAGCATCTGTCCTGTTTATAAGGAAGTGGTGGACTTTCATTCAGGGCCTTTGCACTGCCAAAGGTCTCCAGGTTAGTCCATGTTGTTATGACCTGGTGAATGTGAGCCCTTGTGCCCCGACTGAGCACGGCGAAGATGAAGTGGCACCGCACTCGATCAGGCAGCCAGACAACCCCTAGCTTCACCTGGGGACCAACCACCGTTCCCTGGGAGTTGAGCCCCCAGGTGCAGGCGGCCTCCAGGACTTCTGGAACCAGCGGGGTTGCACAACCGCTGACCAGGCTGGCAGGCAGGCAAACACAGTCCAGGAGCAGAGTCAGTGAAGCAGCAAAAGAAAAGAGCAATCCGAAAGTCTGGGCAGGCAGCAACACAACGCGTGGTCAGTAAACAATCCAAGGTCAGGAACACAGGAAAACACTGGAACAGATGAAGACCACAACCTCTAAGCGAATAGAAGCCGAAGCATGGAAGGACTGGAAACAGGGCTTTAAATAGAGCAGGAATTAGGCTCAACCATGAGCAGCTGTTCCAAGATGGCTGCCCCCATCAGCAGAGGTGCCTACATCCAAATATGGGCTTCCTTCCTGACCTCGTTACTCCAAGATGGCTGCCCCCTCCTGAGCTAGCCAAGATGGCTGCTGTCCATGATCCAACCCGGATGACGGCTGCTAGGTTAGGAAACAGAAACCAACCCATCCTGGAGAAGTGTAGCAGAGCGTAACACATGTGCAGTGTAGCACTTCTGCCTTGTTCTAGTCTGTGTGCCCGTGGGCACTTCTGTCTTGATTTCTTGTTTAGGGTGCCTGTGTGCACTTCTGCTTCTGTTCTTCTCTGTTTGTCTGTGTGGGTCAGTTTTGTGTCCTGCCTAGTCTGCCTTGCTTGTTCTAGTCCCCTCTACCTTTAGCTTCAGCCTTAGTTCTGTTGTTTGTCTGTGTGGGTCAGCTTTGTGTCTGCCCTGTTTGTCTTTAGCTTCAGTTCCCATCTTGCTTGTGTCTGCCCTGCAAGCCTTCAGCTTTAGTTCTGACCCTGCTTGTGTCCGCCGAGTTTGAGAATCCTGAATCCTGTTCCAGCTAAGCTTGTGTGAGAATCCTGAATCCTGCTTGAGTATCCTGAATCCTGTTGTTCAAGCATTATCTGCCTACAGCTTCAGCTCCAGTCCTGTCTGTTCCAGCACTGCCTGCGAAGCCAAGTCCGTTCCAGCATCTGGTTCCTGCCTAGCCAAGTCCATTCCAGCATCCAGTTCCAGCCAAGCCAAGTCTGTTCCAGAATTCAGCTCCATTCATGCTTGTTAGTCCAGTCCTGGTTGGAGGGTTTGCCTCCTGCTGCCGCTCGATGACAGTAGGCCAAGGGCTCACGTTGTTCCAGATTCCGTGACTGTTTGTATTGAGCCTGAGACCGTGACATTCTTTTTATTACATCAGAAGTTATTCCCTTCAGCATTGAGTATTGTCTTGTATGTAATACTACAATTATTACTAAACTTGTGAAATTTAAAAGTAAGAGAAAGGCCAGTTGAAGGAAATATGTGCTTTTAATGGATGTAATTTTAGGAAACTGTATACCATCCTGTCTTGACTCTTATCTCTGTTCGTTATTTTTACTCACTTCAAGAGACATTCTCTCCTTGTTCTCCATACTGTCCAGCTGAAATTAGACCTGACACAAGTGCAGTGAAGAAAAAGAAGGTATCACTTACTGATGTGAGAAGGGGCCATAGCTAATTCAACAGATGCTATCTCAGGAGTAAAGCCCAACCATTTTCCTCACCCACAGGTGGAAGTTTCTGGATTAGGGAATGGAATGCTGAACTAGAAAGCATGACGGATTACAGCATACTCACTGAAATTCCCAACACTTCTGTATGTGAGAATGTCCTGAAGATGTCTGGAGAAACCAAGCCTACACTGGTAAAAGCCTTTCTTAGGAGAATCTAATGATAAGAATCCTTTCCTGAATAAGTGACGGGTCTATTTACTGATTGCCTGTGAAGTAGTACGCTCTTGACAGGATGGAATCTTAAATGTATTTGCCTGTTACGTAAGAAAAAACAGTTTTATAAGGATAAGGATTAGATGTTTAAATAACTTAAGAAATGTAAAGCCGACTCTGCAGATATCTAGAACTTCAGAGTAAAAAAATTAAGTGATTAGAAGGAAAGAAGATAGTTCAAATACTGGTAGTCATAATTGGAATTATTATTCTTTGTGTTTTATGCCAATGTTTTCCAGCCTCAAATGCATACCTCAGTTCAGTTAACTAATATGATATTACCAGAAGTAGCTGTCAGTGCTGAATTTCAGAGGTTGACAAAGTTAATGTGTTCATAAGTGGTCCATAATTCTCTCTTTTTTTTAATTTTCAGAAGTCTTTATTAAGTATTGAGAAATACAGTAATTGAAAAAAGTACAATTCCCAACTTGATAAGAAATCTCAATAAGAAAATTGTAACAATGAAGACATAAACTTCTAACTTTTTAGAAGAGTTTTTTATCCCCCTCCCCAAGAAAAAAACCCCTCCCTCCCTGAAAACCCCACCCCTCCCCTCCCCTTGGTCCATAACTCTGTTTAGTGAAAGTATGGACCAGGGGGGAAGACTGGGAGAAAATTAGTATTAGGCTAGAAGCTAGTATGTATGAACAATTCCTGTTTAATTATGAATAGCAGGGTATACTGCTATTTGACATAGAGACCTTTAGGCAAGGAAAACATGATAGGTCTTGTGTATTTTGACAATTTACAGCTCCAATATATAATGGGTAATCTGATGGTCAAAGGGTGAAGGAGTCTATCATGGAGGCTATAAACCATATGTATGCAGTCATTTGTAAACTAACCTATGCTCCTGTAATAATGAATCTATGCTCCTGTAATGAAACCTATGCTCCTGTAATAATGAATCTTTTTAAGTATTCTTTTGATTCTTTGTGTTTAAAATGCCAAATTCCCTATGTACGTAGCTGGCCTCTGTCCAGAAGTTAGAACATACTTTGTCTATCCTTAGACTTGGTATGTCCTCACATATCAACATATTAATAAACAATTGTAATTTGAGCATGGACTAGTATAGTATTCTGCTAGCATGTAGTTTCTATATAGTTTCTATATAGAGATCTGTAGCAGTTCTTTCTTTCTTTCTTTCTTTCTTTCTTTCTTTCTTTCTTTCTTTCTTTCTTTCTTTCTTTCTTTCTTTCTTTCTTTCTTTCTTTCTTTCTCACTAGATGGTCTATTGGAGTTCTAGGGCCTGGTGTAATATTTATAGCACTGCCTTTTCATGGATAAGTTTGTTCCTCTTTGAGTCCTGGAAGTTAGTATTGTTATGGTATCTGAGTGTGCTTTTGCACAAGTTTGTGCATAGTATTTTGCAATGGAAGGATTGTGTGTTGGCCTTACCAAGATTACGTCAAAACATTAACATAATTTTAGTTTGTTATAATATCAGATGGGGTTTTAGAACATGCTGCAGATGGTTGTCTTATAGTAGACTTTTGTCCGATCAGGTTTAAATGATAAAATACTGCACCTAGAGGGGTTTTTAAATATAGCTGGATTATTTCCATAGATGTACAGTATATGTGGTTTATTTATTTATGACATTTATATTCAACATTTTCCTGTACAAATTTTGAGTTCAATGTGGCTAACATATAAAACAGAATTCATAAACCCATGCACATCAATAAAGGAGAAGAAAGATAACCATAGATACATAAAATCTGAAAGTAGAGCAAGCAGAAGAGAAAGGAAGTAGATTTCAAGCAAAAACAAATTCTTTCAGGCAGAATGTTTAATTTTAGTAAGTGCTTGAAATAATTGTTTAAAATATGAAATGTGATGATACAGAAATTCATTTTTAGGTTCACATGATGCATTACTTTTCAATAAAAGTAGCCAACAGCCATTCTTCAGATCTCAGTCCCTTCACCACTGTGCCAAATTTACACCCCAAATGCACCAGGAGGAAAATCTTACTCATTGGCCTTCATTTATGTTGTCTAGAAGCAAAGAGATCTTGGATTCTCTACAGGAAGAATTGTTTCAGCAGTGGGTAACGGAACTGACATGGGATGGAGCTATTGTACACCTGGTGCTTACAAACGGGGAGAATGTTTCTGATGTTACGGTGGGAGATCATTTGGCATCTAGAGATCACCGAGTGGTGTGGTTCAATATTAAGACAAAGGAGGAGAGGGCTTACTCAAGATTGAAGGTCCTAGATTTCATAAAAACTAACTTTGCAGAGATGGGGGAATTTCTCAAGGAAGAGTTAGTTGGATGGGAGCAGTTGAAGGAAATAGAACAGCAGTGAGCAAAACTGAAAGGTGGTATTTTTTTTTTTAATTCTTTATTTATAATTTCAAAATAATACATTCATTAGACCTAAATGTAGGCAAAATAAGAAAAAAATTGCAAATAAAGAAAATTTACATTTTCCTCAAAATATTTAAGGAAAAGAAAAATATTTTTAATACTTAGTCCACTAGTTGTAGTCAAGATACAAGGCAATAATTATAAGGTAAATAAAGAGCTTAATCTCTTAAACCATTAATTGAGAGAGAAGAATCTAAGGTCTCTGCCAGCAGTTTCAGCTCGCCACTGGTGTACTCAAAGCACCACCACCACCGCTTTCTTTAGCTATAACTAATTGCCTCAATTTATCCGGGTCAAAAAATACATACTGAATCCTATTTAAAGAGATAAGACATTGACATGCAAATTTAAGTCTAAAAGTGCCCCCAAGAGAGAGAATTAGGGGCCGCAACCCCCAAAACTCTTTTCTTCTTTTTTGAGTTGCTTTACTAATGTCTGGAAAAACTTGAATTTTTGCACCGTAAAATTGAGCTGCAATTGATCTGAAGTACAGTCTCAGTATGTTGTTGCGATCAGTTTCGAAGGCGAAAGACACAAGAAGAGTCTTGCGCTCAGTGATAGATTCTATAGAAGTTTCAAGCAATTGAGTCAAATTTAATTCTGGTGTCTCTACTGAAGAAGTTTTTGCTCCGGTAATATAGTATGCTTTTATTATTGGTGGTATAGCTTCAATAGGAATTTTTAATATGTCGGAAAAATATTTCTTCAACATTTCCACTGGAGGTATCAAGGGCGTCTTTGGAAAATTTAGAAATCTTAGGTTATTACGCCTAAGTTGATTGTCCAGATATTCAAATTTCCTCTGAGCAATGTCTCTTTCTGTAACTATATTGCCGACAGCTAATTGTAATTTTTTAATCTCAAGTAAATTAGACTCACTTTTATCTTCCTGTGCTTGCATCTTCGTTTCCAGCGTCTGTTGATGTAGTTTCAAGTCCTGTTCTTCAGTTTTAAACGAAGAAGAAAGTTGAAGCAGTGACGTGTTCATGGTTTGAATAACCTCCCAGAGGGCCTCTACAGTTACGACCGCCGGCTTCACACTCACTCCGAGAACCGCTGGGGGAGACGCCAGGGTGAGGGAAGAGAAAGAGTTAACCTCTCTCTCCCTCCGTTGTGATGTCATGTCCTCCGGCATCGAGAATCCGATTGGTCCGCTATCAGCCTCAGACAATCCTGAACGAAGCTCTCCAGTCGGGTCCACAACTCCCCCCGGTCTCGGAGGGGCAGTCTGGTTGGGCGGGCTCAGCGACACCGCCTCCACCTCTGCGCCAAGATCTCCCGGATGAACTGGGGATCCAACCTGGGCAGCGACCTGAGTTCCACGAGTCTGGAGTCCGAAATCTTCTAAAGTCGGCTGACGGAGCGTTAAGGTTCTCGTGGGGTTAGAAGCGGCTTTAACTCCCGCTTTTCCCTTTCTTTTCACCAGACTGTGGTAGGACCCCTTCCCCTTCATTTTCTTATGTGGGTCCCGTGAAAACATTGTAGAATACCGTTGGATATCTGCCCTTATATGCTTTTTATTATTAGAATGGACTGTTTTCTAAACCTGAGTTAGTAGTGTTTTGCTTATCTCCTATAGCTTTTAACCCATTATTCCCTCCGGGACTCTTCCCGGGGCCCCTTTTTTTGTTGGGCCTTGGTGCGTCTTTATACATGGGGTCAGTTATTTGATGATGATATCTTGAAGTCTTTTGATATTTTGGTAGACGAATTCTCAATACCACCCCACGAGCACTTTGCATATATTCAACTGAAACACTTTCTATTTTCTCTGGCTATTAAATCACAGATTCTCCAGGAGGACTCGTTTCTGGAAGATTCTAGGGGCACGAAAGGCCTTATCTCCTATTTATACAAATTCCAGAGGTCTCAGGCTTGATCTGCATGTGTGCACAGCTCCCGATGGCAGGATGAGTTGCGGATCATTATTAGTGAGGATGACTGGACTCTCTTGGAGCGAGCCTCCTTGAAGGTTTCCATTTCAGTGCCCTTGAAAGAGAAAGCCGTTAAGGTGTTATATAGATGGTATCTGACCCCAGTCTGTTTACCTCACATGTTTCCAACGGTGTCCTCGCTGTGCTGGAGAGGACGTGGTGAGAGGGGCACTATGGGCCACTTATGTTGGTCTTGCATTAAGGCTAAGGCCTATTGGAATGCTATACAGCATAGGCTACAACGTTGGTTGGCCCGACTGATCCAGTGATCGCCACTTTTTTTCTATTCTCCAAAAAAACCTCCTGGCTTGTCTAAGTCACAGTCCTTGCTGGTGTGCCATGCCATGTCGGTGGTGAGGGTGAATCTTGTGGTGTATTGGAAACAACCTACCGTTCCTTCATTGATTAAGTGGTTAAATAAGCTTTGATATATCTGTGAAATGGAAAAACTTTGGGCAGTCCAATGTCATACTTTTGCTAAATGGGAAGCAATTTGGGAACCTTTCCTGAGGCATTGCTCTTACTGATACTTTGCAGGATGTGAAAGTTTCTTTGTACCATAGAGGTGGGGGGTGGTAGTTACGGTGAGAGGTGGGAGGGTTGGTGTGGGGGTAAGAGGTAGGGGGATGTTGAGGGATGGGGTTTTAGGTGGGGGGGGGGAATCTTAAACACTAGAAGTTTCATTCGTTTTACATTGTAGTACTGTTGCTGGATCTTTTGTTTTAAGGGTGTCTTGCATTTATTGTGAATGTGCTCTAAAACCCTTTGTCTGTATATCACACTGTTTTCAAGTTCTCCTGTTTGAATGTACTTTTTTCTTTGGTTCTAGTAACTCAATAAAGACTTCTTGAAATAAAAAATAAAAAAAAACAAGTAAGATGAAAAGAAGGCCACTCTGGTTCTCTAATGTAGTAGCTGAAAAGGTAAGGAAAAGAAAGTTAATGTTCCTATGTTACAAGATGACTCAGAAAGAGGAAGACAGGCAAAAGTGCCTGGAAAAGCTAAGGGAAGCTGGAAAAGTTGTTAGGAAAGCGAAGAGGCAAATGGAAGACAAGATAGCTGATATGGTAAAATTGGGAGACAAGACATTTTTCAGATATGTAAGTGACAGGAGGAAGTGGAGGAGTGGCCTAGTGGTTAGGGTGGTGGACTTTGGTCCTGGGGAACTGAGGAACTGAGTTTGATTCCCACTTCAGGCACAGGCAGCTTCTTGTGACTCTGGGCAAGTCACTTAACCCTCCATTGCCCCATGTAAGCCGCATTGAGCCTGTCATGAGTGGGAAAGCGCGGGGTACAAATGTAACAAAACAAAACAAACAAGTGCCAAAATAACATTGTGAGGCTCAAAGCTGAGGGAGAGGAATATGTAGAAACTGATAAAGCTGAACTGCTTAACAATTATTTCTGTTCTGTGTTCATGGATAAAAGGCCGGGGAAGGACCACAGAAAACAAATGTAAATGGTGATGGATGTATGGTTGACCAGGACCAATTCACAAAAGATTGTGTTCGTGAGGAGTTAGCTAAACTGAAAGTAGACAAAGCAATGGGGCCTGATGGGATACATCCTAGGGTACTCAAGGAACTAAGATAAATTCTGGTGACTCCGCTGTCTAACTTCTTCAGTGCTTCCTTAGAAGCTGGAGTGGTCCCGGAGGACTGGAGAAGTGTGGATGTGGTCCCCTTGCACAAGAGCGGAAGTAAGGTTTCTCAAATCGAATGGACTGCAGGACCCGAGGCAGCATGGCTTCACTAGAGGCAGGTTGTGTGAGACAAATCTGATTGATTTCTTTGACTGGGTGACCAAACAGTTGAACATGGGAGGAGAGCTAGATGTGGTGTTCTTGGATTTTAGCAAAGCCTTTGACAAGGTTCTTCACAGGCAACTGATAAATAAATTGAGTGCCCTTGATATGGGACCTAAAGTGACTGACCAGGTCAAATGGATCTTGTTCTGAGGAAAGGGATGTTATCAGTGGTATGTCACAGGGATCGGTCCTTGGGCCAGCTCTCTTTAACATCTTTGTGAGCGATATTGCGAAAGGGCTGTCTGGTAAGGTTTATCTCTTTGCAGATGATACCAAACTCTGTGATAGAGTGGACACCCCAGAGGGTCTGGTTGGCATGAGGAAGGACCTAGCGAAGCTTGAATAATGGTCCAATAATTGGCAACTAAGATTTAATGCTAAGAAATGCAGGGTCATGCACTTGGGTTACAAGAATCCAAGGGAACGGTACAATATAGGGGGTGAAGTGCTTCTGTGTATGGAAGAAGAATGAGACTTGGAGGTGATTGTGTCTGATGACCTTAAAGTAGCCAAACAGGTAAAAAAGGCGACGTTCAAAGCCAGAAGGATGCTTGGGTGCACAGCTTGCAATTCTGGAGACCGCTCCTACAAAAAGATATAAACAGGATGGAGTCTGTCCAGAGGGCAGCTACAAAATTGGTAAGCAGTCTCCATCATAAAACATAAGGACAGGCTTATGAACCTCAACATGTATATGCTGGAAGAGAGGCAGGAGAGAGGGGATATGATAGAGACGTTTAAATACCTCAGTGGCATTAATGTACAGGAGGCGAGCCGTTTTTCAAATAAATAAAAAATTTGGCGTGAGAGGGCATAGAATGACATTAAGAGGAAATAGGCTTAGGAGGAATCTAAAAAAATACTCTTTCATGGAAAGGGTGGTGGATGCGTGGAATGGCCTCCTGGTGGAGGTCGTGGACAAAGACTGTGTCAGAATTTAAGAAAGCATGGGACAGGCACATGGGATCCCTTAGGAAAAGGAGGGGTTAGAGAGGTTACTGAGGATGGGCAGATTGGATGGGCCATTTGTCCCTTATCTGCTGTCATGTCTCTATGTTTCTATTCTCACTGTTTGGGATGGACCACCCTTGGCATCTCTGTACTTTGTTCCAGCATTGTCCCTCCCATCCCTTCTCCTGCTCCAGCAGCTTCCTTTCCCTCCTCCCCCCCGCCAGCCCCACTGCTTCCAGCAAAAAATTAAAAAGTAGTATTAGTGTGGAGCTGCTGTTTAGGGTGTATGGCTGATAGCTCTGCTAGTTCTGCATCTTCTGATATGAGCTTCCTGTTTTTAAGGTGTTGAACCAGCAGAGTCATCAGCAGTGTGACCTAGACAGTGGCACCACACCTTTATGATGCATTTGTTTCATCAGGAAATAGCTTGGCTGGCAGGGGGCTAAGGCACATGTGCTGATCACCCGGGGGGGGGGGGGGGCATCCATAAATGTTTGCCCAGGGCCCCATAGGAAGTTAAAGTAGCCCTGAGTAAGGGCTTTCCAAAAATACTAGGACTAGGCGGCATGCAATGAAGCTACAATGTAGTTCATTTAAAACGAATCAGAGAAACATTTTCTTCACTCAACGTGTAATTAAACTCTAGAATTCGTTGCCAGAGAATGTGGTAAAGACGGTTAGCTTAGCGGAGTTTTAAAAAAAGATTTGGATGGCTTCCTAAAGGAAAAGTTCATAGACCATTATTAAATGGACTAGGGGGAAAATCCACTATTTCTGGGATAAGCAGTATAAAATGTTTTGTACTTTTTTGGGATCTTTACTGTCTCTTGTTATTGTTATACTTGGAAAACTAATAAAATATGTTGAAAAAACAATAAATGCAAATATTGAATAACATGCTTCTTTTCTGATCTAAAAAAAAAAAAAAAAAAAAGAACTTTCAGTGTAACAACCCCTGCCCTATGGAATTCCCTGCCTATTACTCTGGGCTTCCTGACCACTCATGCCAAATTTTACATGGCCCTTAAAAATTTCCTCTTCAGAAACACCTTTAACCGCTCTGACACATCTTAGGATCTCTTTACATTTCACAGATGACTGGCAATGGCTGGCAATCCTGTGTAGACAGCTCACAACCTTTTTCCCCACCTCACCTTAGATCCGCTTTCCTATCTGTTAAATGGAGTTCACCTCCTTCCCCCTTGCCTCTTTTCCACTCTCTTTCTTTCTCTACCTCCTAGATTATAATTTAAGTTTGATTTCGTAAACTGCCCTGAAGGCCTTGCCATAGGGTGGTATATCAAACCGTAAATGAACTTGAAACTTGAACCCATTTTGAAACCGTCATTCTCTACAACATGTAGCACTGAGAATGTAAATAAAATTATTTTGCAGGGGGCGAGTGACATCATCACATTTCCTAAGGAATGCTTCTCCTTATCAGATTGGCTCATGAGTGAAGAATCAGTTAACACTAGAAAATAGATTGTGGGTAGTAAAAGTGCTTTGCAAATAGTATCTTTTTCCTCATACATGTAGTGTGATCCCCTGAAGCATTCGTGGCACATTTGACAAAGCTCTGGTTGGGTGTCACCTTATGAGGACATTTTCTTACTATTGGTACTTTGAATATTCGTGAGAAGTTTAAAATTGCATTTGAAAAAAATAAATTTATGGTGACTTTATTGAGACAATGTTTGATATGGGGAAGGGCTAATGAGCAATTTGAGAATTCTGTGTAAGCAAATTGCAGAACATTTCCCTTGTTTCTGAAGTCTCTAATATTTCATGAGGTAGATATTCAAAAGGGTTTAAGCAGGCAAGAGAGACTCCTGCCCACATAAACCCTGATTAGTGGGCTGGGAGGGGATTTTCAGTGGAATTTAAATGGGCAGTGCCAGGGCAATCCACGGGTGGAGTCAGGGCGAACTCAGAAGATATGCAGGCTCCAGTGATATTCAATCCTAGTCAGGGCTGGTGTTAGGGAATGGCAAACAAGGCAATTGCACTGGGTCCAAATATATAGGGACCCCAAGTGTGCCTCAAGCTGAAGCAGGCATTGATTGAAGGTTCAGCTTTTGGGCCCCCTCCCTGGTTTCTGCCCTGGGCCCCTGAATGTCTAACACCAGCCCTGATGCCAGTGCCTTAATTTTTACCTGGACAGATAGGACCACCCATAAAACAGTCCTGTCTTTGCCCAGTTATTGTATGTGGGTAGCAGCGCTGAATATCGACTTGCACTTGCATGACTTCTGAAGTCTTGGATATTCAATGCTGTTGCCCAGACATACTACTACTACTAATCATTTCTGTAGCGCTACTAGACATACACAGCGCTGTATACATTATATGCAGGTACATATAGCCCAGCATTGAATATCCAAGTCTAATTCAGCCTGTGGCTGAAGGCAGCTTTAAAACCACTGGCTGCCATGTGCTAAATATTGCCCGGCTCGTGCTTTGAAGATGTGCCAAGTCCATAGGTACAGCTTTTGCAATCTGATGTTTTATTGAAAAGTGTTCTCCCGTTTTGAATTTAGTAGATATTTCACATTCTTTTAGAGGTTTGCATGCTGTAGATGACAAAAACTCTGACATTTTAGGTTTTTTTCAAAGGACATGAATCAACATAGGAAATGTTATTGATATTTCCTATGATGTCTCAAACAAATACACACCAGTATATTCAGATATCTTAAACCTATGATCTGTTATCACATTATCTGCAGCTTTCTTAATTGACTTAATTGGATAAAGTTAAGCAGATAGCACTAAATATTGGCTATTTTGTCTTGGTCTGGAATGCCTTAAGGCCTCCCACCTTTAATCAGTTAAATTTGGGCCAGACAGTGAATTGTGTGGCCAAAATTCAGTCACGTAGGAAATTTCGAAAAGCAAACATTTGTCTGTTTTTTCCCCCCAAGTTTGACCAGATAAATATTCTTTAATGGTAACTCCTGATTTCTTTTATGAAACAGCCATTTTCATAGATGTTTTGTGTTATTAAGTTGGGATGCTTTTGATTTTGTAATAGGCCATAGGCAGTTAAAATTTGTTAAATTGAATCATGTATCTGTGTTTTTGGCACTTGCTTTTTAACATATGCTTCCCCCCCCCCCCCCAAATAATGATAATCTTCTATAGGTTATTGACTTGCAGAATTCTAGTACTTTTTTGCCTTTTTTTTCCGCCCTCGAAACTGAAATCAGGCCTTAAGAGGCAAAAAATTTCAATAACATAGGGTGCGGTACCAAAATTTTGGTCACTTAAAACTGAGATCAATGGGCATCTGGGAGAAGTGGAATAAGTTAAACTGGACTGTGCAGTGTGGGGCAGTGGATCTCAACTCATACAGCCGCCCTCTGAACTGACGCCATACAGTGGCGTACCGAGGGCGGGGCGGTGGGGGGCGGTCCGCCCCAGGTGCACGCCTCTGGAGGGTGCAGAAAGCAGCTGCGCGGCTGTCAGCTCTGCTGGTTCCCTGCTCCCTCTGCCCCGGAACAGGTTACTTCCTGTTCCAGGGCAGAGGAAGCAGGGAACCAGCGGAACCGACAGCCGCGCGGCTGCTCCCAGCAGGTAAGAATGCACTCTGGGGGGGGGGGGGGGGGGGGGGTGTTGATGCGCTGGGGGGTGTTGTGCTGTACCCGGGAGGGATGCCGCTGCACTCGGTGGGGGGGGGGGGGGCACTGTGGCAATCCGCCCCGGGTGGCAGCCGAACAAGGATTGCCACTGACGCCATATAAACAGGATGGAGTCTGTCAGTCCAGAGGGTGGCTACAAAATTGGTAAGTGGTCTCTGTCATAAAGCATATAAGGACAGGCTTATGAACCTCAGCATGTATATACTGGAAGAGAGGTAGGAGAGAGGGGATATGATAGAGACGTTTAAATAAGTCAGTGGCATTAATGTACAGGAGGTGAGCCTTTTTTAAATGAAGGAAAACTCTGGGATGAGAGGGCATAGGATGAAGTTAAGAAGAAATAGGCTTAGGAGGAATCTAGAAAATACTCTTTCACAGAAAGAGTGGTGGATGCGTGGAATGGCATCCTGGTGGAGATTGTGGAGACAAGGACTGTGCCAAAGTTTCAAAAAGCATGGGACAGGCACATGGGATCTCTTAGAAAAAGGAGGAGTTAGAGGTTACCGAGGATGGGCAGACTGAATGGGTCATTTGGCCCTTATCTGCCATCTTGTTTCTATGTTTCTAACCCAGTCCTCAGGATACATCCAGCCAGTCTGGTTTTCAGGATATCATTTTTGTGCTGTGCCTCATGACTATTCATTGTGATATCCTAAAACTCGGATAGGCTGCGTGTGTCCTGAAAACTGCTGTAGAATACTGTACAAAACATGCATGAAGGACAACTGAAAAATCAGTCAAAGGAAGGGGGCAAACATGGTATACCCTCAGTGTTCGAGGTAGTTGAATAGAACCATAGGCAATGTTGAGGATGAAGTGTGAAGGAGTGATGGATTCTTAATATTAAAGATTTTCATATCCCATGCAAAAGAGATTTGGAGCAATCAAACCTCAGACTGCATAATTAACACTGCTGGATACACAAGCACACAGAAGGACCACTAACCAAATGATCCCAGTTGTTGCTGAATGCACTGCAAAATAAAATAATTCTCTGTGATCCCAGAGCAAGTCAAGCCAAGAGTGCTAATGGAGGTCAATGTTTCACATTTAGTTTCCATGGAAACTAAGTGCTATTGCCAGGAAAACACCAGTCTGAATATTTCAACTGGGTTTTGAAACTGTGCTAAATGCAAGTACAGACCACCATGATTCCAAGACAAAAATCTGGGGACTTTTAGCATGTAATTAACCAAACTTTCAGAAAAGTTCTATTAGCTCTTTCTGAGGTGTTAAACCCAAAGACCGGATTAGTCCCCTATAGCTAACAGTGTGGTTGTTCTGTGTATTTTCTTTCTCTAATAAGTTTCCAAACAATAAAATAAAAGTGAAATGCAAATATAATCAAGAAGGGTTGTACTGCAGATGATGGATTTCTCAGGAGGGAGGTGGTGGAGAAACAAATTGTGGCGGAATTCAAAAAGACTTCGGATGAACACAGAGGATCTCTAATTTAAAAAATGAATGGTATAATAAACAAAACGTAAAGGGTTGTGTGTGTGTGTGTTTGCTTGTCAAGTGGTGCTTAGATGGTAACTCTTGCTGTATCGACTAAGGCCAGAGCTTGGTTGGCTTATACAGTCTAAGTCCTGCATATAGCAATCCGGTTGTAGGATGGGCTGGAGAGAGCTTCAATGGAAACTCCAGTAATGTGGAACGTGAGGACAGTGCTGGGCAGACTTTTACGGTCTGTGTCCCACAAATTGGAAGACGGATTCGGATAGGCTGGAGGAGTGAGCTTTGATGGCAACTCCAGTAGTTGGAACAAAAGAACAGAGCCAGTTGTACAGTCTATGTCCCAGAAACACCAAAGAAAGATCATGATCAAACATATAATATCATGTTCATTGTTGATTTAATCTTGAATTGATAATGAATGTGACTGTTGAGCAGACTGGATGGACCATTCAGGTCTTTATCTGCTGTCACTTACTATGTTACTATGTACAGAACTACTTGAGAGTTATCTATCTATCTATCTATCTATCTATCTATCTATCTATCTATCTATCTATCTATCTATCTATCTATCTATCTATCTATCTATCTATATGTACCTTTAGATTGTAAGCTCTTGAGCAGGGACTGTCCTTCCCCATGCTAAACTTGTACAGCGCTGCGTAACCCTAGCAGCGCTATAGAAATGCTAAGTAGTAGTAGTAGTAGTAATATTGTAGACTTGATATGACACGAATGTTGGGGTCTAAGATATTTGACTGTGCTATAAGTGAATTTGTGATATATTGAGTCTACAATTTTGTTTAATAAGTTGCAAGATCCGAGACAACATGGTTTTACCAAAGGGAAATTGTGCCAAACAAATCTCATTGAGTTCTTTGATTGGGTGACAGGAGAATTGAATCAGGGACGAGCTATGGACGTAATCTACTTAGATTTCAGCAAAGCTTTTGACACGGTTCCCCACAGAAGGCTTTTAAATAAACTGGATGGGCTGCAGATAGGACCCGAAGTGGTGAACTGGATTAGGAACTGGTTGACTGGTTGACGGACAGACGCCAGAGGGTGGTGGTGAATGGAGTCCGCTCGGAGGAGGGAAAGGTGAGAAGTGGAGTGCCTCAAGGATCGGTGCTGGGGCCGATTCTGTTCAATATATTTGTGAGTGTCCTTGCCGAAGGGTTAGAAGGTAAAGTTTGCCTATTTGCGGATGACACCAAGATTTGCAACAGAGTGGACACCCCGGAGGGAGTGGAAAACATGAAAAAGGATCTGAAGAAGCTAGAAGAATGGTCTAAGGTTTGGCAATTAAAATTCAATGCCAAGAAATGCACTTTGGGGATAGAAATTCACAGGAGATGTATGTTTTAGGCGGCGAAAGTCTGATAGGTACGGACGGGGAGAGGGATCTTGGGGTGATAGTATCTGAGGATTTGAAGGCAATGAAACAGTGTGACAAGGCAGTGGCCGTAGCTAGAAGATTGCTAGGCTGTATAAAGAGAGGTGTGACCAGCAGAAGAAAGGAAGTGTTGATGCCCCTGTGTAAGTCATTGATGAGGCCCCATCTGGAGTATTGTGTTCAGTTTTGGAGGCCGTATCTTGCTAAGGATGTAAAAAGAATCGAAGCGGTGCAAAGAAAAGCTACGAGAATGGTATGGGCTTTGCGTTACAAGACATATGAGGAGAGACTTGCTGACCTGAACATGTATACCCTGGAGGAAAGGAGAAACAGGGGTGATATGATACAGACTTTCAAATATTTGAAAGGTATTAATCCGCAAACAAACCTTTTCTGGAGATATGAAGGCTGTAGAACGAGAGGACATGAAATGAGATTGAAGGGGGGGCAGACTCAAGAAAAATGTCAGGAAGCATTTTTTCACGGAGAGAGTGGTGGATGCTTGGAATGCCCTCCCACGGGAGGTGGTGGAGATGAAAACGGTAACGGAATTCAAACATGCGTGGGATAAACATAAAGGAATCCTGTTCAGAAGAAATGGATCCTCAGGAGCTTAGCCGAGATTGGATAACAGAGCCGCGGAGCTGGTGGTTAGGAGGCGGAGATAGTGCTGGGCAGACTTATATGGTCTGTGCCAGAGCCAGTGATGGGAGGTGGGGATAGTGCTGGGCAGACTTGTACGGTCTGTGCCCTGAAAAAGACAAGTACAAATCAAGGTAAGGTATACACAAAAAAGTGGCACATTTCTTGGGCAGACTGGATGGACCGTGCAGGTCTTTTTCTGCCGTCATCTACTATGTTACAATGTTACTATGTTTACCATAAACAATATATAGAGAGAATAGAGAGGCAATAATCAGAACAACATGGAAAACCATCACTAATCTGCTTGGTTTCTGCCATCTTCACACTGTTATCCCCTGCTTGTTTCCTCCCCCTTCTCCTCTGAGGCCTGGCATCCTTTGCCTTCCACAGAGTAGAGTATCAAAGCAGGACCTTGGCAGCATGCGGTGCACATACAATCTCCAGTGCAGCCACGGCTGCATAGCCAGCCTATGGACAATAACCATGAGTGTGGAACAAGAAACAGCGATGGCTGGTTTACAGGATGTGACGTGGCTATGCTGATACAGATGCACTTTCCTTTTTCTGGTAGTTCTAGGAGCTGAATTCAGAAACAAGGAGGGAAAGAGGAAGGGAACTGTAGCTCAGTGAGGTAAAGAGAATGAGCCTAATTTGGTTAGAAAACTGCTCACTTGACAATGCTTCTGTATCGTCATGCTGATATGACAACATGAAAAATCAGCACTAGGGTGCAGGTATCTTAGGGTGCTATCTTTTGGGGGCAGCTCAGCAGGGACAGGCAGAGAAGTTGGTTTGGCTATGCCAAGGAGAGAGTAATCCACCTAAGTGGATGAACACTAACTCCCACGTAAATATAACAGTACAGAGAGAGTGGGAAGTGGACCAATGACTCCAGGAGACCGGGAGATAAGATTTCAAAGAACCACTTTATTCAATGACTCGACACAGAAACTGTGTTTCGTCCACAGACCTGCCTCAGGAGTCTTAGATGATCCTGTGGTTAAAAAGGAGATGGATCTCTGGATTGAGTGGTCTTTGGTGATCCTTGTACTTCCAAAAAAAACCTTGAGGTCGAGTGGTCTTGATAAAGACCTTTGTGATATTTTGCTGTCGAGTCATTGAATAAAGTGGTTCTTTGAAATCTTATCTCCCGGTCTCTTGGTTATGCCAAGGCCAGGTGGCTCAGCCCCTTCACATGCTTGTGTGCATAGACACCTAGATATGTCCTGCTGACTGAGTCCATACCTGGATTTTTCAGCAGCTTTATCTGGATAATGTAGTCAGATCGCCTCAGCACTATCCAGATAATGCCAGGGCAGTCTAGAGACAGAGCTTGAGTGAAGCTGGGAATTACCTGTTAGTAAGTGGTGATATTTTTACAAACTGTGTAAATGCTCGAATAAAGTTAGGATAGAAAAAAGGCAGTCTAAGTTTATCGAGGTACAGGTCTGAATATTGCTGGTACCTGGATAGGTAGCACCGGAAAACCTATATGCAGATACTTGGTGCAAGCTGGTATCCAAATATGGGAGCGAAATATCTGGGTATACAAAGCCTGCAGTGGCTAGCGTTTAAAATAATGCAGACCGTCTCAGGCTCAGTATTACTCCTGTTCTTCTTATTCTTTCCAACTCAATGGAAGTGGGAAAGAATTATACAAAAGAGGTAGTGAATGTTTGCTGGTCTGTCCGGAGGCAAAATAACTCTGCAAAAATGTAGTAAAATGGAGTGAAACTTGGTGTGGGGGGAAAAAACAGGTGACAAGATGCATCGAGTTTGAAGTTTGAACGTGTTCAAGTTCTTTGGTTTATTCACGCTTTGAGTCAGCTACTCCATAGTGAAACTCTGGCCAAAGTCGGTATGTTGGACCGATCATCTACATGCTGTTTCCTACCTGCACTTAGAAGTTGAATTAAGTTAAGGAATTTTTTTCACTTCTTGTTTTTGGATCCATAGTCAGTTCTGTGAAGCTTTAGCATTTTGTATTAAAGAATTTAAGTTTTTTTTTTTTTTGCCAATTATGAGAAGGAACCCATTTACCTTTCCCAACCTTTGTTATTGAAAACAATTATTCGGGTTGGAGGTTGGGTCGGTTTCAGAGTTTTTTTCCCCTTTTCTTATTTTTGAAACTTAATGCACTTCACAGAACTTAGTTTTCTTAAAGTACTATTTTTGCCATTATTTCAGAGAGATTATTGTGTTATACCATATGTAGTACTATCTTTTCCTTGTTGGGATGTATTACTATCGAGTTTGAAACAGGCCAGACTGAACCGGGGGTTTCAGAAATAAGCTCTCCACTGCATTCTATGGAGGAAGCAGTTCCAGCTTCTACAGCAAAGAAACTATTAAGATGAAACTGAGCAGTTAGGGAACTGCTTCTTTCAAACTTCCTCTCCTTGTTCTCTATTCTCCTCACTCCCAAACTGCCACATACCCCAAAACTCCCCCCAAGTGATCCGTTGACCACCCAATGTATCTCTGGAAACTTCCACAGTATCCCCTAAACTGTTCCAATCCCATACATACCCCATGGCAACTCACCCAGCCCCCTTCAAACTGTCCCGTCTCCCAAATAACCCTTACAACTGCCCACTACCCACAAAGTGTCTCAACATCTTAAAACAATTCTCCCAGAACTGCCTCACTATCCCAATTCCTCAGAACTACTCCTACAACTACCCCACCATCCTCTAAACTACTCCACCCCTAAAACCCTCCCCTCAACTGCTCCACCACCTCAAATTGCCTGCTGTAACTACTATCAGTCCCCCAGAGCTAGCCCCCTCACAAAGACATAACATATATACAACTCATGACAGAGATAAAACACACCCACACACACCATATATCACATATGCACACCACATGCATACAGAACAGAACAGACAAACACACATCAAGGGATTATAGATAATTCACTATCTCTTATGGGATACATTTGTATTCATTGTGATCTGTTCTGTTAAAATTGAACCATATAGATCTCTCTTGTACTGCCAGTTATTATCTGTTGCCATAGGTAGGGTCAGATTATGGCAAACTATGCATATACTTTGGGCCAGTGCCGTAGCGAGGACTAATGACACCCGGGGTGGGTCACCGCTGCGCACCCCCCCCCGGGTGCAGCATGACGCGACCCCCCCCTCTGCGGCGCACCCCCCCTTCGGAGCGAACCCCCCCTGGAGCGCAACCCCCCCCCCGGACCGCATTCTTACCTGCGGGAGGGCCGATCCGCCCTGAGTGCACGTCACTCGGAGCTGCGTCGGCCCCGCTGGTTCCCTGCTCTCTCTGCCCCGGAACAGAGGAAGCAGGGAACCAGTGGGGCCGGCACCCCCCGAGCGCATGCACCCGGGGTGGACCTCCCCTCTCGCCCCCCCTTCCTACGCCACTGCTTTGGGCCCAAATGACTAGGGGATCCCTCTGTGATGTGCTCAGGATTCAGGAGGTTAAGAATTCCAACTGTCTGGCTTTTTTCAGAGTTCAACAGAACTTTGCATTAATATCCAGAAGGTTGAAGGCTGGCTAAAGTGTCTGGACATTGTTTCCAAGTTTAAAACCTCTATCGGTGATTCTCTAATTCCCCCCCCCCCCCCCCCCCCCCCCCTTCTGAGAGAGAGCCTGTCTGGATGACTGTGGGAGACAAAAGAAAAAGAGAAGGAAGGATACCTGGAAGTCCCCTTATAAGTAAACGGAGGAGAGAAAGGAGTACTAGAGTCTGAGGTAGATTTGGTACCCATGAGATTCTCCTGCAACAGATAAGGGAGAGGGGATCCTATACCAGCTAATATGCTAGAGTCCTGGAAACCTGTCTTTAAGGCCTACAAAGAACTGAGTGAGAGGAGTGCAAGAGAGAACTAACTCTTCATGTCAAGAATGGAGGAGCGAAAAGCTGTTGTATACACGGCTGTAAATTTGGAGAAGAAACTATAAGTAAATACTATAACTTTACTACTATTCATATTGATTAATGACTTTCCTGGCTTTTAAGCCTTGTAGAGTTACTCATAAATTTGGAGTTGCAGTTACCCAATCTTGAGTGGAGTGAATTTATTTCTGGGAGTACCCTACAGAAAAGATCCAGGCACAGAAATCAGATAATGTAAGAGAGCTGCAGGAGTGAGAGCCTTGAAGAGAATTCTTCCCTCTGCCCCACAGGACCAATCATCTTATTGCTTGTGTAGTCCAGATAATGTCCTTGGACTGGGGTTCACCCGGGGTCACTATACTGGAAACTTAAGATTCCATTCCATGAATATACAGGTTGTCTGCAATGAAAGGGGCATCCTAATGGATGTCAAGGTGAAATAGTCAGGTGCTGTTACAAACCATATATTCTCATCCAGTCAGGACTGGCTCAGGATTTGTAGAAAACTGGAAATGGTTGAGGCGTAGCCTAGTGGTTAGAGCACCGGCCTGACAACCAGGGAAGTCTGGTTCACGTCCCACTGGTGCTTCTTGTGATCGAGGGCAAGTCCTAGGGTTTCTGGTGCCCTCCTGCAGCCTATTAGTCGGCGCCCCTACCCATCCAGGGGTGGGATCACTATGGCTCCACCCCTACAGTAGTCACACCCCTTTTACTAGCCATGGCATCATTGAAAATATTACACCAGTATAGAAGAAAAATAACGTGGTTTTTTTTTTGTTTTCATTATAAATAATTTCTGTAAGCTGTTAAAGCTCCATTATACTCAAAATGACACAAACCAAATTAGCATACAGACCATGAATTATGAGAACAGACAGTCTTGCCAACTCTGAAAAACAATGTGTTAGCAAAATCTCTAAATTTAACAAACAGATCCCTATTCAGACACTTGGCCTTGCAGTCACACATGCAGAATAAAGATAGCCCCTCTTCAAATTCTTCAAAAATTAACCTGAAATCCTAAGAAGTTAGACTCCGCATGCAGCACAATACCAGAAAAACAAGAAAGAAGCACATTGCTATACATTGCAAAATAAGATAGCAGATGTAAATTCTCAAAGTGGACATATTCCAAACACTAAAATGAAAATAAAATGATTTTTTTCTACCTTTGTTGTCTGGTGACTTTGTTTTTCTGATCATGCTGGCCCAGTATCTGATTCTGTTGCTATCTGTCCTCTTAACTCCGTTTCCAGGATTTCCTTTCCATTTATTTATTTACTTTCTTCCTTTCTTCTTCATTTCTTGCTCTATATCCATAAGTAAAAGCTGGGTCCTTCGCAGACTTGACTGTCCAGTGGATCTAGCTTCTGCCTATTTTCTCCATCCATGTGCAGTTTCTCTCCTCTCTTCCTTTTCCCTCATCTCATCTCCTTCTTCTTTCTTCCCTCCCCTCCATCCATGTCCAGCATTTCTTCTCTCTCCCTTTCCCTCCATCCATGTGCATCTCCTTCCTTTGTCTTCCCTTCCCTCCATCCATGTCCAGAATTTCTTCTCTCTCCCCTCCATCCATGTGCATCTCCTTCCTGTCTTCCCTCCCCTCCATTTCCAACAATTCTTTCCCTGCCCTCCCCTCCATCCACCCACCCATTTCCAGCAACTGTCCTGTCCTCCATCCATCTATCCATCCATATCCAGCAATTCTCCTCTCCCCGGCTGCCCCCTCCATCCATCCATATCCAGCAATTCTCCTCTCTCTCCCCTGCCCTCCCCTCCATGTCCAGCAATTTCTCCTCTCTCCCTGGGCCCTGCCCTCCCATCCATGTCCATTGATGCTCCTCTCTCCCCTTCCCCCCTCCATCCATCCATATCCAGCAATTCTCCTCCCTCCCCTCCCCTCCATGTCCAGCAATTTCTCCTCTCTCCCTGGGCCTTGTCCTCCCATCCATGTCCATCCCTGTCCATCGATGCTCCTCTCTCCCCTTCCCCCCTCCATCCATCCATATCCAGCAATTCTTCTCCCTCCCCTCCCTCCATGTCCAGCAATTTCTCCTCTCTCTCTGGGCCCTGCCCTCCCATCCATGTCGATCCTTGTCCATCGATGCTCCTCTCTCCCCTTCCCTCCTCCATCCATCCATATCCAGCAATTCTCCCTCCCCTCCCTCCATGTCCAGCAATTTCTCCTCTCTCCCTAGGCCCTGCCCTCCCATCCATGTCCATCGATCAATGTTCCTCGCTCCCCTACCCTCCCACTCCCATGTCCACCTGCCCACCCTCTTCTCTGGCTTAAATCTTTTAAATTTACCTCCAACGTCGCAGCAGCTGCTCAGCGTCAGTGAAAGCGCTGCAACCGACGTCTCCCAGCCTTCCCTTCGCTCGTTCGTTCCCTCTTAGTGTCCTGCCCTTGCAAGGAAATGATGTCTGAAGAAGGCGGGACACTGAGGGAACGGACGAGCGAAGGGAAAGCTAGAGACGTCGGGCAGCAGCGCTTTCACTGATGCTGCGCAGCTGCTGCGACGTCGGAGCTAAATTTCCTGTTCTCCGGGTACCCAAAGCAGGAAACTGAAGGCAGGGCTGCTGTCGGAGTGCGGGAGTGGAGGTAAGCATCGAGGGTAAACATGGCGCGGCGGTGCCCTCCAGAGGTCGGCGCCCTCCTGCCATGCTTACCTTGCTTACCATGTTGGACCGGCCCTGAGTCAATGAACCCTCGACTGCCTCAGGTACAAACTTAAATGGTGCCAAGATGTAGATGCCACAACAGGGTACTCTTAGCAACAATTCTGTAACGGCACAGTACTAGTGCAAAGTTAAGTGTGCCACTAGTGACAGGCCAATAGCTGCTGTAAATGAGTGTACCTAAGTGTGCCATGCCACACCCCTAACTTATCACATTCTGTAAGGTGTGCACGTTGCTTGGTGACCTGTCTGTGTGTACACCTCCTTTCATTTGCACACTAAAAGGCCCTTTTACTAAAGCTCAGTGCACACTCATGGAATAAGTGTGTGCTAAGTGCTAAGAAGCTGACAGGTATAAAATAGACTTCTTAGCATTTAGCGTGTGTTAAGATTTAGAAAAAGGGCCCTTAAGTGATTTAGGAGCACTGTTTAAAGAATAATGCTTAGTACTTAATACACATAACTGCCAATGACTGGTGCCAATCGTGTGTATAAGCTTTGCCATTCTATAACCTAGGCACACGATTGGCACCTAACATTAGGCACCAGCTTATAGAATTGCCTTTTTAGATTAAAGGCTTCCAGGGATAAGACAAAGATAGCTGTAACCCCTAGACTGAAATACCAGGAGTTGGAGACTTGGAATCAGAAGGTTTGAATCATGGCATCAGAAGGTTTGAATCAATGCTAAATAGTAGTAGTATGACTCGTAACCACTTGTAACCACCTGCCTCCACCTACCCTCCTCCTTCCTGTACACAATAATTGATTTGATTTGCTTACTTTATTTTTTGTCTATTAGATTGTAAGCTCTTTGAGCAGGGACTGTCTTTCTTCTATGTTTGTGCAGCGCTGCGTATGCCTTGTAGCGCTATAGAAATGCTAAATAGTAGTAGTAGTAATGGCTTAAAACCTCAAACTCTGGAGCATATAAGGGTACCACAAACCTCAGGGTCATTATAATTACAAGGAGGGGCATTTTCAAAAGGGACCTACACGTTTCGATTTGGACATCTTCGCAAAATGTCCCAATCCAGGGGCGGGGAAACCCGTATTTTCAAAACAAGATGGACGTCCATCTCGTTCATCTTTCGTTTCGATAATACAGTCAGGGACGTTCAAATCCTGAAATTTGGTCGTCCTTAGAGACGGGTGTCCCTAGACATGGACGTTTCTGATTTTCAGCGATTTTCAAAACCAAGGACGTCCATCTCAGAAATGACCAAATGCAAGCCATTTGGTCGTGGGAGGAGCCAGCATTTCTAGTGCACTGGTCCCCCTGACATGCCAGGACACCAACCAGGCACCCTAGGGGGCACTGCAGTGGACTTCATAAAATGCTTCCAGGAACATAGCTCCCTTACCTTGTGTGCTGAGCCCCGCAACCCCCCCCCCCCCAAATCCACTACCCACAACTGTACACCACTACCATAGCCCTTATGGGTAAAGGGGGGCACCTAGATGTGAGTACAGTGGGTTTCTGGTGGGTTTTGGAGGGCTCGCTGTTTCCTCCACAAACGTAACAGGTAGGGGGGTTTGGGCCTGGGTCCGCCTGCCTGAAGTGCACTGCACCCACTAAAACTGCTCCAGGGACCTGCATACTGCTGTCATGGACCTGAGTATGACATCTGAGGCTGGCATAGAGGCTGGAAATCAATATTTTGAAAGATGTTTTTTGAGGGTGGGAGGGGGTTGGTGACCACTGGGGGAGTAATGGGAGGTCATCTACGATTCTCTCCGGTGGTCATCTGGTCATTCCGGGCACCTTTTTGTGCTTTGGTCGTAAGAAAAACACGACCAGGAAAAGTCGTCCAAGTGTTCGTCAGGGACAACCTTGTTTCTTTCGAATATGGGTCAAGGATATCCAAGTGTTAGGCACGCCCATGTCCTTCGCTACACCTCCAATATGCCCCCTTGAACTTTGGCCGTCCCTGCGACAGAAAGCAGTTGGGGACTTCCAAAATCAGATTTCGATTATACCGATTTGGACGACCCTGGGAGAAGGACGTCCATCTTCCGATTTATGTCGAAAGATGGGCGTCTTTCTCTTTTGAAAATGAGCCCAAAAGTCTTTCAGATTGCAGATAAGTGGGCTGTTCAAATTCATCAGGAAAATAACCCAGCATAAAGTTTGCCCTTTTAGGAGGAAGCAGTAAAGCCTCTCTGGGCCTCTTCTGTAAGAAACTCCTGTGGGTGTGCCAGGAACCACTGGAAACAATCAATATATATAAATGGCGAGTGTCGTACTCACTCGCAAATGCGCAGTAGAGACCCTCTCTGCCCCGCCCCCGCATCAATACGTGATGACGGGGGTGGAACAGAGAGGGTCTGTACTGCGCATTTGTGAGGGACACCGCTGTCGCTGACGCTCCCCCCACCCGGAGTCGGGCCCTTGCTCCGTTATTGAAACAGCGAGGGCACGCAGCACACAGCTCTACTGAGCTGCCGTTGGCCTTCCTTCTTCTTCTCTGCCTGTGTTCCGCCCTCGACGACGTTGTTTGAAACTCGAATGGGTGCACGCTGGTTCTCTTGTTTGACCTAATATGCCCACAATGATGGCTCTTTTCAATGCAGCTAAAAGCACATCAACTATGGAACCTGAGCAAAAAGGTAAATTGATTCCATTTTTAATATAGCTGATATATTTCCGGGAAGTATAAAAGAGAGTGATTCCTAGAATCCTAGGTAGAGTCTGAGTTCAGAGCGAACAGCTGTATGTGTGATTACCGTAGCTCTGATAAGGCTTTGCAACTTCAAAGTATGAGTTAATATAAAGAGTTGTGATAAGGAGATAGAATAATACCTCCCTGCCCTTGAAAGAAATAATTACACCTGTAAAAGTAATTGGATAATCGGTATATTTCATAAAATACAGTGAAAAAGGTGTCAGCTGTAATTTGGTCTATTTTATTTTATTATATAGCTACTGTGCAGATAGCTCATGCATTAAGAGTGCATGTCTGGTCACAGAAGATTTGTGGGCTTGTTTGGGTTCATGTAGGCTTTTAGTTCTTGATTTTATTATGGAAGGCTGGGGCATATTTATCAGGGATTGGCTGTCCTTTGCAATGACACCACATCAACAGCATATCCTATGTCGTTGCATGTTGTTACCGAATGAAGGAGAGCAGAAAAAAACACATTTAGAGCCCGAGTCAGTAAATGGCACTGAAAGCTAGGCACCAGGAAAAATTTGCAGTCGGTCCTATTCTATAAAGGGCATTTCAGGCTGAGACCTCTTTATAGAATACTACTTGGTTTGTATTCCAGCACCAAACGTTAGATGCAAGGACTTACACCAACCGAAACTTGGTATAAATCCTGGCACACAACTCGGGCTCCACAGTCCCCAAATTCTATAACACTGCATGTAATTTTTTGGAACACCCCTGACCTTCCCATGCCCCTCCCATATCCATGCCCTTTTTGGGGCTGTACACAAGAGGATTTGGGTGCTGATCTTTATAGAAATGTGCATAACCAGATCCGTGTGCACATTCAAATTAGAGCCAGTGTTAATAATTTGATTGATAACGGCTCATTAACTAATTTATTTGCACATGGACCTCAGGAGCACACACAATTTTGGATGCCCAAATTTCCAAGCGGTTTGTAGAATAAGCTTAGCACCCATCCACATGACTAAATTTAATTGCGGACACTTACGCCAATGAATTCCAATGCCTAAATTATGCACAGACTGGGTACATTCTATAACAACGCGCATAGAATTTAGAAATGCCCATGACCTGCCCATTCCACACCTATGGCCTTGCCCCTTTTTCAATTATGCGATTTAGAATTTATGTGTATCACATTATAGAATATGCTTACACAGTTCTGTGTATAAATTCTAATTAATGCCAATTAGTGTCAATAGTTGCTTGTTAAGTGACAATTATTTATTTATTTGCTGCATTTGTATCCCACATTTTCCCACCTCTTTGCAGGCTCAATGTGGCTTACATTATGCCAAAATGGCGGTAACCATTTCCGGAGAGAAGTACATATTATTAATTATTACAGTTAAAGTACAGAAATATGAAGTACATTAGAAGCATGTGGATATACAGTACATTTCAGGAATTTGAAATCAAGGGTAATGAATAACGTTCAGTAATGAAAAGAAATAGAAGTAAAAGTAATCGAATAGAACAGTTCACTGTTAACTTGTTTTGGTTGAGTTTAGATGTCAGGCCATTTATGATGGATCCTTTTGATAAGTCTTTTTAAACAAATTAAATTTTAGTAGTTTCCAGAAGGGTGTCAAATCGTGCGTTCTTTTTATGGCATTCGGTAATGCATTCCAAACTTGTGTACAGATATAGGAGAAGCTAGATGCATATAAGATTTATATTTAAGTCCTTTACAATTGGGGTAATGGAGGTTCAGGAATTATCAGCACTGATTGACTTGTTAACTAATTAAGTTGTGCACGAAAATCCAGAATATGGCTGGATTTGTGCACGTAACTTTCATTCTTGGACCTCTGAAGTTGTTCTTAGAAGCTTCCTCTTGCAAACTTAGGGACCCTTTTACCAATCTGCGGCAAAAGGGAGCCTGCACTGGCATTGGCGCATGTTTTTCACATGCTCCAAGGCCCCTTTTACCGTAGGAGGTAAAAGGGAAGTCTCTATTTCCTGCAGGAAATGGCCATGTTGCAAGTAAAGCACTTGCCGCGCAGCCATTTCGGGGGAAGCCCTTACCACCACTCATTGAGGTGGCAATAAGGGCTCCTGCACTAGCCCAGCGGTAACCGGGCAGTGTATGGTGCTGCCCAATTGCCACCAGGTATACTCTGGCGCTACAAAAATAAATGACGGCATGCTAGGGGTAGGAAGTAGCCCGGCGGTACTTCCTGTTTAGAGAGCAGTAAGCCCGCATTGGGCTTACCACCACTTAGTAAAAGGGGCCCATAGTATTTGGATTTGGAGCATTTGTGTCTTCGAATATCAGTTTAGAAGTCAACAGTTTAATAATAGTTATCTTGCCAGCCACTGTAAAACACAGCATTGTGCATAATGTAATTGAATTATGTAATCTCTAACAACTGTTAAATGTAACCCACATTGATTCGAAACTCATTTTTGGATAATTATGGGATACAAGTATGAATAAATAAATAAAAGCTAAGTTTTTGATATTAGAAATTTTTGAGGTGACTGATTTGCATATCACTTGATGGGACTATCACTTTAAAAAGACTGATGATTATATTTTGAATCACAGCTGGAAAACTCAATTCAAAGACTTTCTTTGAAAGTGAATTTGCTTCTTATATGCTGGTACTCACAAATAAATGACAACTGAAGACAGTTTGTCTATTTGGGGTTTTTGATATTTTGGATTTTAGACACCTGAATATTGTAACTATTTTTTCATTGCTGTATTAAAAAGGCAACATATGTGTGTTATATGCCTTTATAAAATAGGTTCCTAGAATATTCTCCAGCAGCACACAATTTTTCCCAAACAGTTACACCTGCTTTCTGAGGAAGAAGCAGCTTTCTGCATGCACTGTGTGTGGGTACATGTGTACTTAATAAGTATGTGTGTACCTCCCAGCTCTAGCTAAATGTTGTAGCACAAGGACACCTTAGGATGATCCATGTATGTAAAAAGTGTGCACCTACTTTTACACTCTCTCCCTGGGATTCTATATATCGTGCCTTAATTTCTGCATGGAAATCAAAGTGTATTCTCTAACAATGCTCGTAACTTAATTGGCTAACTGGCTAATCAGTGTTGCTAACTGGATGGTAATAAGCTATTATCAGCACTAATTGGCTTTAATTATGATTTACACACAGAACTCACTATGCGTATGCTATAATGTGATACGTATAAATTTCAAGTTGCACAATTGAAAAAAGGAGCATGGTTATAGGCATGGAATGGGCAGGTCATAGGCATTTAAAAATTCTTTGTGCATTGTTATAGAATACATCTGCTCTATGCCTAATTTATGCATTGGGATTTACGCTAAGTACAACATGGCCTAAGTAGACGTGACCAAATTTGGTCATGTGGAGAGGCGCTCAGTGTTATTCAATATATCGACCGGAACTTTAAGCCTACTCTATAACATTTAGGCGTACTTTAGAGAATACTCCTAGGCATATTTTTTTTACTGCATGGATTTTTCAGGTGCCATATATTGAATCTAACCCTCTATGTGTAGGCACTCTGAGGGCATAGATTGAGTGGAGCAGAGACAGAGTTGTGATCTACACATGTATTTTAAAAATATGTGAGTTCATGTATAGAGTACACAGACACAATTATATCTTCTTTAGAACAAGTTTAAATTTCTGCATCAGCATTTGTGCACTCATAGGGCTTAGAGTTTGGAATTTCTTTTACATAAAGGCTATCTCTACTCTCCCGCCTGGCTGCTCCACTCTCTAAACAAATCAGCCCAGTTAGAATTTGCCCGTCATCATGCTTTCTTTTTTGCAGTCCCCCTCTTCTGGAATTCTCTTCCTCTCCCCTTTCGGGCTGAGACAGCTTTTAAGAACTTTAAAACTGCTATCAAAACCTGGCTTTTTCAACAGGATTTTCCGTCTGAATCCTAATTTCCTAATTCACTGTAACCATTTCTCGTGCATTTCTCCTTCTCTTTCCTTTATACCCCCCCCCCCCCCACCGTGTCTGTCCCTCTCTTGTCTTCCATTGCTTAGGTTTGAATGACTTGGTTTTCATGTCCCCTCCCCTTTCCTATTATGTATTGTTTTTATTGCTCTTTGTTGCTTATTACATTGTAAACTGCCCAGTTCTGTGCGTCAGCTTGGGCGGTATAGCAAGTTTTAAACTATAAACTATTGGCACCTTTGTTACATTTATAAAATAGGCTTAAGATAGACACCTCTTTGGACTTCTCACCTAGGCATCCTGTTACAAAATCGCCCCTGTAATGTGTAGCTCCCTTCTGAGAGTACATGGTAGCTAGGGGGCTCACTTGGATGCAGATTTCCACTTTGGGGGCTCCACACAAAGATCTATTATGGATACTTTGGTTGGTGGGGGCGGGGGAGGGATTCTCCAATTTAAAGGCCCAAGGCATTCTATCAAAGCAGAAGGAAGCAATCTAGTCCACCAAAACCCACGTCTCCTCTTCCTCCATTTTCTATCTCAGTTGACAACACCCTCATCCTCCCCGTCTCATCTGCCCGCAACCTCGGAGTCACCTTTGACTCCTCCCTCTCCTTCTCTGCGCACATCCAGCAGATTGCCAAGACCTGCCGCTTCTTCCTCTTTAACATCAGCAGAATTCGCCCTTTCCTCTCTGAACACACCACCCGAACTCTCGTCCATGCTCTCATTACCTCTCGCCTTGACTACTGCAACTTACTCTTCACCGGCCTCCCACTTAGCCATCTATCCCCCCTTCAATCTGTTCAGAACTCTGCTGCACATCTCATATTCCGCCAGAACCGATATACTTATATCACCCCTCTCCTCAGGTCACTTCACTGGCTTCCAATCAGATACTGTATTCAATTCAAGCTTCTCCTTCTTACCTACAAATACATTCAGTCTGCTGCCCCTCACTACCTCTCTACCCTCATCTCCCCTTATGTTCCCGCCCGTAACCTCCATTCACAGGACAAATCCCTCCTCTCTGTACCCTTCTCCAACACCGCCAACTCCAGGCTCCGCTCATTCTGCCTCACCTCACCCTATGCTTGGAACAACCTTCCTGAGCCCTTACGCCAAGCCCCCTCCCTGCCCATCTTCAAGTCTTTGCTTAAAACCCACCTCTTCAATGCTGCATTCGGCAACTAACTCTTACCGTTCAGTAAATCCAGACTGCCCCAATTTGACCGCCCCTATCGGACTGTCCGTTCACTTGTCTCTTAGATTGTAAGCTCCTTGAGCAGGGACCGTCCCTCTGTGTTAAATTGTACAGCGCTGCGTAACCCTAGTAGCGCTTTAGAAATGTTAAGTAGTAGTAGTAGTAGTAGTAGTCCAGTAATAGTAATCCAAAAAGTAAAATCTTTACTGAATAACTGGTTCTTCAAAAAAAGATTAAAAAAAAATATATATATACATAAAATATTATTAGGTCAAATACAGTCTTCAATTACAGAGACTGTAGACTCACTGCTTGATTGAAACATGTTTTATTATGTATGTTATTTTGTATTCCACTTTGGCCAGATTATAAACTGGCATAAATGAAATGAAATGAATACACAGGACGAGATAGGAGTTTGAATTCCTCTTCTCATATTTTGGGAACCCTTCTTTCCCCTTTCCTTGGTCTTTGGGTTCCAAATGAATTTTTCTGGGTTTCCTGAATCTCAAGGACTCACTGCACGTTCCCTCACATTTCTTCATGTGCAGAATGTGTTGGACATCAGGACTCACAGCACAGATCAGCGAATGTGCTGGAGACCGGCGCTGAAGAAGACTAAGGCTGGCGGGGTTTGGGACCCCCGCCAGCAAAGGTACCTTACGGTGTCAGCATCAGGGGGGTCGAAAGTGGTAGGGGAGGGTCGGCGGGGGGGGGGGGGGGGGGTAGAGGGGGCCAGGACTAAATCTGTGGGGGCCCATGCCCCCGTGGCCCCACCTAGCTACACCCCTGCCTGTTATTGTTTGCTAATTGCACTATTTTGTTCCACTGTTCGATTTTTAAAAGACAATAAACAATATTTAGTTCATTGCCTCCCTGTCTGGACTGATAAAGAATCCTAGTAGTTTGTGTGTTGGGTCTGTGCGTGCTTTCTGGGAACTGTGGGACCAGTGGGATTGAGGCTTCCAGTAACCTAAAAATCCCTGGGGATAATTTGAGAGCGGGAGACTCACCCAGAGGTGGTTGTGACCCAGTCGGTGGGAGGAGGGTGCTAGTGTAGAGTACAAACAGCAGGTGCAGGCGGACCTGAGCTGTGCTGGGGATAGATCCTCTAAGTGGCCGCAGGGTAATCCCAGGTGGGTGGCTAGGTGTTCCGTGACAGGGGTCTCTTATTAATGAAAATAATCATGACCTCAAATCTTTTCAGATAAAAGGTGCTTTACTGTAGCCAGATTTCCAGATGAGGGTGCTACTCATGTTAGTCGGAAAAAAGTGATATCCTATAAGCTCCTTCTAGTCTTTCAGTCCCTACCAGTGATTCCCAAACTTGCCCTGGGGGAACCCAAGCCAGTCAGGTTTTCAGGATATTCACAATGAATATTCATGAGATCAATTTGCATACACTGTCTCCTTGGTATGCCAATCTATCTCATGCATATTGTGGATATCCTGAAAACCTGACTGACTGGGGTTCCCTCAGGACAGGTTTGAGAACCTTTGTCATAGACTATTGATATAAAAAGATGTTTCAAAATCCACATAAAGAATTTTACACTGATTTGCTGAGATGAGCAATTGACTGCAAAACAAAGGCAGATTGCCTGGCCTGTGAAAGTTTTCTTCCTACACTGTGGCTATGGGGAAAGACTAGAGATGAATCAGTACCACATGTTAAATAGTAGTAGTAGTAGTAGTTCAGCATTAAGACTTACTGAGGGCTGTCATAATTTAGTCCTGATATTTCACATAAGTAGCAGACAAGCCAAAACTCAGATTTCAAATGTTATGTAGAGTGAGTTTTTTAGATTACAACTGATTTGGCAGAGTCATCCTTTTCTGGAGGACACATTCTTTAGTGATTAGTGCTCTAGAGTATCGTAACACCTTGCTTATAGGATTGTCAGTTAAATTTAGACTAAAATTACAGGTAATTTCAAAATACTGTAGCTAGAGAACTATCAGGAGATCAGAGGTGGAAAGGTGCAGAGTTAGCGCTGATGAAATTGCACTGGTTCCCTATTAAGAAGCAGTGTTTAAATTGATGGTAATAACATTTGAAATGATTAGGAATCAAAAGCCAGAGTATGTAAAAAATCAGTTAAAACATTACCTGCCAAGAATAAATCTGCAGCCAATACAAGGAAATTTTCTTGTAATTCCAGCAGTGAAGGAAATACAAAACGTTGGCAAGAGAACAAAGGGTCCCTTTTTACTAAACAGCATTAGACACTTAAGAGGCACCTAACACAGCTTTAAAAGGTGTTCTGCAGTAACTGCCAAACTTGTGTGTACTAACCCCACGTTTATTTATTTATTTTTTTAGGGGTCGTGTTGAGGCAGATAGTGGGCATTCCTGCACTAAACAGTGCAGCTACATTGCCATATGCTAACTGGTTAATGCAAGAATACTGCATGAGCCCTTACTGTCTACAAAATGGGTGGTGGTAAGTTCTCAGGCAGTAATGTTAAAAAATGGCCGCATGCAATGCTAGGCACAGGCACAATTCACGGAGTGTGAATATCCGTTCAAAAGCAGTCCCGCCACCAAGACCCTGATGCAGCGAGACGAAACGCTGGCCATCGTTGGCTTGGGGTGAGGGGAGAGAAGGAACGAGTTGGAATTGTTAAATTCCCCAGTGCAAGCAGTTTCAAAAGATAAGTGTTCTTTTGAACCATATATATTCATAGTACCACTGTGTTGAGTAGCTCTTTTGAGTACCACAGTGAGAGAGAAATCTTTATTAATCTACACATTGAGACACATTTTGTGAAGGAGATTAGATTACCACACATTTTTGAAGGTTTTGGCCAATGATGAACAGAGGGTCATTATAGATCCGTTTTAGCTCTGATAGATAACTATAATCTAGGAGCTCTGTGAGGCTGTTTTTCCTTCTTAAATATAGAACAGTGTTATGATTGAAAACCTTTAATTCTTTAAGTAGTGGAAATTAATATGAGTGACAATGGCAACATTAGGACATAGCCATTAATGCAAAAAAAAAAAAAAAAATCAACAACAACAACAGAAAAAGGGCATTTTTTTGGCTATGGCAAAAATGGTCTTAGTGTGCAGGAAAGAACTGCTTAAGGGCGTGCTAAGGCCACTTTTTTTACCACAGCTTAGTAAAAGAACCCCAAAGGCATTTAGAATAGTGAGTCTGGATAATTCAAATAAATTACTAGAAGGACTGAAAGAAGTATCAGATCTGATGCTGTTTCAGAAAGAGTTAAAATCATTATGTTTCCTTGGTAAAGTGGAAGAGTAAGAGGGATTATGGGGGTTCAGGAGGGGTTGGGTTTTCTTGAAATTTTGGGGGCATTTTCGATATGGTGAAATCAGGGCCGCAGAGAGACTGGGCCGGGCCCGGGACAAGGCCGCTCCCGGGCCCCTGGCCCCGCCCCCACTGCCACCCCCCAGGTTGTCGTCGCCCCCCCCCCCCGAGGGGGGCCCGGTGCCACAGTCCCACCCGCCTCCGCCACCGGGCCGGGCCTCTTCCACCAAAACCCCCGCCAGCAGAAGTGCTGTCTTCTGACTCCGGCATGCGCGGCCCACACAGAAGCGATCCTCTCAACTGATCTTCACTGTACTCTGCAGGGCTTCTGTGCATCTGTGCATCAACTTTTGTTTTATAGGCGATTCGGCACTCAGGCGCCAGTATCATAAAGTACGGCGAGAAGATTCAAGCATCATCTGGCACATGAAGGAGCACCTCAGGGCCTGACTAAATACCATTGACATTGCAACCCTATAAGCAGCACTATCCTGGATCACAGTGGCCACAACCCCCATATCCACTACAATGTGTTGCAGCCAACCCCCCCTTCACTATCCAGTGGCAATTCCTGCTTTCAAGGCATCTCTGGCCCTCTCACTGTGCTTTCCAGACCACACCCACTATCCTTTCTCCTTTAACCATCTGGTTCTGTGGCTGTCTGGCATCATGGTTTCTGAAGTCCACAGTGAACCATATCCCTTGGTTCCTGCAGTGTGGAATGTGGTGGTATGCCATCATGTGGTGGCATGACAATGGCTGTCATCATCACCTGTGGTATATGGAGTGATAGGTTCAGGAAAGCTGCAAAAGTGTGACAAGTTAGCTAGTGAAACAGACACATTTTTTCTTCTTTCCTTATGCAGGTGAGGACTCTAAGTTGGAGGTTGAGGCTGGAGCTAGCAGCTAGCAGGCAGCACAGGTGCTTCAGGTGGAGGAGAGGGAGTCAGTGGCAGAAGAGGAGTCACAGGAGGGCACTGTGCAGGCAGAAGAGCCTGCTGAAGATGCCAGCCAGGAGCTACCTGCAGGAGAGGAAGAGGAGGACAAATTACTGGTTGAACCCACATCCCCCTACCTGGAAATGCCAGATGCCCCTGAGGCTGAGGAGGGAAAGGGAAATGGGACTTGATATACCGCCTTTCTGAGGTTTTTGCAACTACATTCAAAGCAGTTTACATATATTCAGGTACTTATTTTTGTACCAGGGGCAATGGAGGGTTAAGTGGCTTGCCCAGAGTCACAAGGAGCTGCAGTGGGAGTTGAACTCAGTTCCCCATGATCAAAGTCCACCGCACTAACCACTAGGCTACTCCTCCACTCCAGAAACAGAGTCACAGCTGGCCCATAGGGGGACCCCCCCTGCCAAAGGGGCTATCTGCATTGCAGTGCAAAGTTATGCAGCACGCAGCAACCCACGAACATCTTGGCGACCTTTGGAGATCCTCTCTGGAATGGTTCAGAGATCTGAATCTGTTTTTCAGCTGGCCAAAGGTGCGCTCAATGATGGTATGGGTGCTCTTGTGGCTCTTCTTATAGTCCTCCTCCACTTCATTTTGGGGTTGGACAATGGGAGTCATTAGTCAGGTTCCCTGGAGGTAGCCTTTGTCACCTATGTGGGGAGCAAGAGTCACAGACGTGGTTTTGTATTTGTATGTGGACCTTGTGGACTGCGTGTCATGGGTGTATGTTCTGTGGGCATCTTGAGGGAGGTAGGGTGGTGATATAAGTGGGGGGAGGGGATTGGGTATGGGGGTTAGGAATCCCAGTACTGCTTATCTAGGAGCCAACCCCCTTGGTTAAACCTGCAGTACATTCCAGAATATTCCAGGATATATGCATTGTGGGTGGACCCTGAGTACCGAGCACAGATGTCCACAGTCTCCTTCTGGGCATCACACATGACCAGCATGTCTATGGAGTGATATGATTTTCTGTTCCTATAGGTCTCCTCGTGTGCCTGGGGGGGGGGGGGGGGGGGGGGGGTCTGAGCTGCCTGGGTGGTAGTAAGGAAGGTAATATAATATGAGGTGTGGATGAGGAAGGCATCGAGGAACTGGGCAAGACAGTTGGAGATGGGTGAAGCCTTTATTGACTGCTAGCACTGACTGAAAAGTGCCAATGGTAAGAAAGGCGAGGGAAGCAGTGACCTTAAGATGGACTGGGACTGGATTATTCCTGCTTTCCCTGGGCTGGAGGAGGAGCTGTAGCTGATCTCAGAGGTGCTGTATGGAAACCCTATCAAAGCGGTACCTAGTAAGGCATTGCTGGTCAGTGAGGTCTGTGAAGTGGGTTTGGGATCTAAACAGGGCTGCCAAGGAGGGCCCAGCGCCAGAAGGTTCTGCTCCCTTGTCTGTGTTAACGAGATAAGCCGGGTCCCGGTACACAGGAGCAGGAGAGTGATTGACTGAGGGAGGAGCAGATGCAGCAAGGTAAGGGGGTGGGTGGCGGTGGCAGGCCAAGTGAAGGGGGGCAGTGGCGGCGGCAGCCCGACTGTGGAGGGCGGGGGGCAGTGGCTTTTGCGGCCCTGTCCCAGGCTCAGCTCTGTCTCTCGTTGGCCCTGGGCCTAAATACTCTGGGATTGGATATTTCCTCCTGGATCTCTCCTCCAAACTCTCATCCATATCCAACAAAGCACCAGGTGTTTGACAAGGATCGTTATTATCACCAACCCTTTTAAATTTATATCTCGCACCTTAGCAAATTATTACAGAGCTGGAAGATAGATTTTCACTTCTTTGCTGATGACATCCAGCTCATAGTTTTTATGGAGAAAAATGATCAAGAAAAAATAATATTAGAGTTTAATAAAAAAAAAAAAACCTCAAGATTCTAACAGACTGGATTAGTGAGTTTGATTTAATTCTAAATGCCAAGAAATCATCTGGAATGTGGCTTTCACATAAGTGTAATGATCTATGAGTTTTTCCTGAAATATGTGGCAAATCTCTTCCACTATTGCAAGACATGATAACATTGGATTTGAAATTTAATTTGCAAATTGTTCATACTGTCAAATCATGTTTTTATTATCTTTGCATATTGCAATAATTGAAGCCTATATTGTCTAAATATAATTTAAAGAAGTTAATTTATGCATTTGTCACAAGTAGGCTTGATAATTGCAGTTCTCTTCTGACTGGTTTGAGTAAATGAAGCCTCCAACACTTGCAACTGGTACAAAATACTGCAGCACTTTTAATAATTGGGTCTAAAGATCGGATTATATTACTCCAGTGCTATTTCAATTGCATTGGCTGTCTAAAGCAGCACGCATCAGTTTCTTTGTGTTTGGTTTATAAATCATTTCATTTTCAACGTCCAGTTTCTCTTTACAGTAAGATACAGAAATATATTCCTCAGCAGGAACTTCGTTCTTCACAGAAATGTCTTTTGCAACTTCCCAATCTTGATATTATGAACCTTTCATTCATGTATTTTCTTATGCTGGTCCTCCTTTTTGGAAGTCTTAAGCTCTTAAAGTTTTGGATGTTTTATAAATATTACATTTGATTTATTGCAGGTACTGTTTGCTTGGTATTGTTGATTTTTACATTTTATACTGTAATCATTATTTTATTTAATGTGATTGTATTTGTAAACCGCTTTGGCACCAAGGTATAAGGCGGTATATAAAATGAATAAATTCAATACAATCCAATAGTAGCATTCAGTGCATCCGTGATTGATGTGCAAGTGATGCATCCCAAAGTAAGTTTGCCATGAGTGTATGCTACCCCGTGCTAAAATACATATTTTGTAAATTGTTTGGTGCAAGGGCGTGTCTGGGGGAGGAGAGTGGGAATGTTGCGTGCTAATTTGTTAATGTAGATAAATTGGCATGCATTAGCCAATTAGCGCAGGTTTAGCGTGTGAGTCCCTACTGCCTACAAAAGAGGTGGCGGTAGGTGCTCACATGCTAATATGAATATTAGTGCATGACCAAATTCAGAAAATTGGCCATTTTACCTCAGTGGTAAAAATAGCCTTTCCAGTGGGGAATTCTTCTCCCTCCTTTTTCCGCTGGAAAAATTCTGGATTTTATATCTTTTTCATGTATTGTCTGATGATGGCACTCTCAAGTCTTTTGCTGACCTGTGAGCTGACCATGAACTCCCCATCACTGACCTGTTTGCTTACACACAGTTACATCACTACATTGTCTCCCTTCCAGGGTGTTTCTGTCCTCTGTGGTGTGAGAGACTTTAGTGGAAATGCTAGGTTTGGATGCCCAACTGTAAACACCACTTAAATATTACCATGGACACTTATGAGAGAATCTCCCTGCATTCAGCTATGATATGCTAGTGCAGAAATGGTCGGTGGACTTGGCTCTCTACAGGGCCCTCAGGTGAAAGCCTGTCTGCTCAGTGTCTACAAATTTGCAATGAATGCTGTACTATGGGAATTATAATTTAAATTTGTCATGCAACTCTACATCTCTCCTCACAAAGCCTTCCATGCCACCGTGCGGCCTGCGGACGACTGACCTAAGTGTGCAAGTTCTAGAACTCACCTGGGATATGTGTTCTGGTTTTGTCCTGCTATTTTACGTTTTTGGACCCAGTTATGTGCTCATGTTTCCTACTTCTGGGACACCACTTGGAAGCCGTATCCCGTTCTGTTATTTGAAATGTTCCAGTTGTGATGCCACACACCTGCTGGTATGAGAGCTTTTCTATAGCATGTATTTCTTGTGGGTAAAAAGTCAATTCTTAGTAACTGGCTCTTGCCTGATCCTCCCACTCTTTTAAACTAGCGGTCATCTACGATCACTCTGAGCACACTGGAGCGTAAGGATATTAGTGAGCTTTCCTCTGTTAAAGGTGATCACTATCTCCAAGTTTGGTCCCCGTTTTGGGACACACTTAAATGGCTAATACAATGGCACAACCCGAGAGGATTTGGAGTGGGGAGGGGCAGTGATTCTTGTACTTTGGCTATTGTTGATATTTGTGCTCTGTTTCCTTAAGTTCTGTTCCGATACTATAATGTTGGTACTTACTTTATTGTTGGTTTATTTGCTCTTTCTATATTAATAAAACTAATCTGAAAAAAAATATCATCTTGGAAGCCCAGATTATATGAATATACAACACTTTTGAAAAAGTGGAAGAAGGGCCAGAGAACTCCTGGCGTGGTTAAAAGAAGCTATTATAGCCAAAATAATATCTCTTAAAATTAATGAGAAAGGGATCTGAATGATGAAAATAGGAAATTGCATAAGCTGTGGTATGTTAAATAAAAGTATTATGAAGGCAGGCAAAAAGAGAATTTGAAAAGAAGCTTGTCATAGAAGCAAATTCATAATAAAACATTTTTCAGATATATTTGAAGCAACAAACCTTTGAACAAGCTATACTTGGGTTCTGGATTGTTTGACAACAAGAAGCTGTATTTTTGTCCGTTTCATTTGGTGCTTACCAAGATAGAAGCCGAGTTTACCTGACCTACCAGTATAATAAACCTATTTGAATTGCTTCCTAGTGTGTCTACGTCTGGACACTTGTGCATCCACCCCCAGTTTACCACATATGCTTTTTAAATATGCAATGCAATTAGTTTTACTTGCCAATATTTGTTATCAGTTTCAAATTAGAATGAATCAAGCTTTAACAGAAAAATATGTTTCTGCTACAGAGTTATTTATAATGTATTATCCAAAAATTTATAAAACAAGAGGTATAATATAGAACGTGGAGAGGCATAATCGAAAGGGGCGCCCAAGTTTTCCTGAGGACGTCCTCGCAGGATGTCCCGGCGAAGGGGTGGGGAAACCCGTATTATCGAAACAAGATGGGCATCCATCTTTCATTTCGATAATACGGTCGGGGAAAGCCAAATCGCGAAATTTAGGTCGACCTTAGAGACTGTCATCCTTAGAGATGGTCATCCCCGATTTTCGGCGATAATGGAAACCAAGGACGCCAATCCCAGAAACGACCAAATCCAAACCCTTTGATCGTGGGAGGAGCCGGCATTCGTAGTGCACTGGTCCCCCTGAAATGCCAAGACACCAACCGGGCACCCTAGGGGGCACTGCAGTGGACTTCACAAATTGCTCCCAGGTGCATAGCTCCCTTACCTTGTGTGCTGAGTCCCCCAAAACCCACTCTCCACAACTGTACACCACTACCATAGCCCTTATGGGTGAAGGGGGGCACCTACATGTGGATACAGTGGGTTTGTGGTGGGTTTTGAAGGGCTCACATTTACCACCACAAGTGTAACAGGTAGGGGGGATGGGTCCGGGTCCGCCTGCCTGAAGTACACTGCACCCACTAAAACTGCTCCAGGGATCTGCATACTGCTATCATGGAGCTGGGTATGATATTTGAGGCTGGTATAGAGGCTGGAAAAATATTTTAAATAAAATTTTTTGAGGGTGGGAGGGGGTTAGTGACCACTGGGGGAGTAAGGGGTGATCATCCCTGATTCCCTCCGGTGGTCATCTGGTCATTTAGGGCACATTTTTGTGGCTTGGTCATAAGAAAAAAAGGACCAGGTAAAGTTGTCCAAGTGTTCGTCAGGGATGCCCTTCTTTTTTCCATTATCGGTCGAGGATGCCCATGTGTTAGGCACGGCCCAGTCCCGCCTTTGCTACGCCTCCAACATGCCCCTATGAACTTTGGTCATCCCCGCGCCGAAAAGCTGTTGAGGATGCCCAAAATCGGCTTTCGATTATGCCGATTTGGGCGACCCTGTGAGAAGGACGCCCATCTCCCGATTTGTGTCAAAAATAAGCCTGAAAGTGTCTTAACAGCATGGTGGTGAGTGGAATCTGATCCACACAGAAAAAGACTTGGAGTGGCATGGCAGTTTAAGTGAATAATAAGGGGCCCTTTAATTAAGCAGCAGTAAGCTCATCGGGGGGCTTACTGTAAATGGGGTAATAAAATGTTCCTTGCTGTTTTGGGTACAAGTCAGGTTAAAATTGAAACTCTCTACATAGGAAGTTTTGCAGTAACTTCTATGGGGGAGGGAGAGCAGCCAAGATTCTAAACAGATCAGAGAAAAAAAACCTGTCTTTCTCTGACAAGCTGATTGGTTGAGTGATGTCAGAGATGTTCCTCTGGGGGGGGGGGGGGGTGAGTTGCCAGGGAGACTGCTGAGTGAACTGAAGACCAGAGCAGGGAATGACTGGGAAAGTAAAATGTATGCTGTGTGTTTGTGTAAAGTAAGAGGAAAAGTATGGATTTTATGAGTTTTAAAGTGAAAGGTGACATTGAAAAAGGGTACTTTGATATTGAAATTGAGCTGAGGTGATTGTGAATGTTGCAGTGTAGCACTGATTACCATTTTAGGGTGAGAGAGGCTTTGATTTGTGGTGGGAATTGCACTACATGAGAAGTGCTTGTGTCACTGAGGGAGACAGACCTGTGTGCTGAGTGTGCTGCAGGCGTGTGGAGAATTGGGTGTTGGACTGTGAGAGAAGCTGCAGATGTGGGTAATGTAAGGGGGTGAGAGAGGATCCAGACACTGGAGGGGAAGTGTATGTTTTGGAGAGCGAGTGAAACTGATTGTGAAAGAGCAATTACAATCCAACAATAGCCTTCTCATTAGTAGTGAGGGAAAATCAGTGAGTCTAGGGTAGAGAAAGGGAATAATAATTATTTATTGTTTAAAATTAGAGAGTTGGCCACCAGTTTTGTGTAAAATTCCCAGAATTTCTATATATGTTCGTTAAGGAGGTAGGGTTTCCCCCCCCCCCTCCCTCTTATTTAATTATAGTTCAGGTACCGTCCACCCTGCAAACATCCTGACTGAAAGAGCTCCAACGCAAGAAAGGGGAGAAGCTGAAGAAGCTTTGTAGCAGATTTGCAGCTAAGTACTTACCTGCTCGAGTTCTGGGCTGAAATTTTAATTAACTTAAAATGTTAAAAGAAATAAACTGAAATACTGTATACTTACCTTCGGATTCTTGATAGTGAGACCTGGAGGAAAAGAAAACACAAAGAATCAGTTCTTCACATAGGAAAGCAATTCTAACATTATTAAGTGTTGGTTGAGAGTTAAAATTGTTGAATACTTATCTGACACAGGTGTTAGATTAATTCGCTAGGATTGCTTGCTGTTAAAGAAAAGAAATAGACATTAGTAGATCTGTTAATACATGAAATTATACAAGAGTTGAAAGTTATTGTGAGCTGAACTTATTTGTTATTATCAAACATTAATTGCACTTTAAAACCATCTTGTGCAATAAATTATTTAAATCCAAACTTTAGTGTGCAAAATTGTCATCATTAAAATTTTGTAACATCTAGGGAAATTCGCTTACCATCTTGAATTGCACACTGTATAATATACAAAATACAGAATTTCCCCATCTTTCTTTGTACCGTCCCTAAGTGGTGAGAGTTTAGCGTGGGACCCTACACCGTGATTTTACCATCGTACCACCCTCTTTAAAAAACCTCACCCATAGGGGATCTACATTACCATGTTCCAATCTGGAGCTACCACCGGCCCAATGCGATATTCAAAAAATTTCTGCAGGGTGTTACCTGGCAGGGCCGCCAAGAGACAAAGCCGAGCCTGGGGCAGGGCTGCTGCCATGGGTGCCCCCCACTCAGGATGCAGCCGCCAGGCCCTCCCACCCACCCACACTCGGGACCCAGCTGCCGCTGCTGCCCCTCACTTACTCTCAGGCTACCACCAGATCCTGGCACCGGGCTCCCCTTGGAGGCCAGGAAGAAGCAGACACACAGACACCCTGCCCCCTACATCAGTGCGTCTGCTCCTTCCTGGCCTACAAGGGGGGGCCCGGCGACGCAGTCCGTCTCTCACCTGCTCCAGAGTGCCGGGGCTGGTTTCCGATAGGAGCAGGAGAGAGACAGACCCTGGGGCCCAGTGCTGGGCCCCCCTTTGAGGCCAGGCCCGGGGAATTTTGCCCCCTCTCGGTGGCCCTGTTACCCGGCAGTAATCAGGCAGTGCTGTGAGCTACTCGGTTACTGCGGGGTTAGTTCAGGAGCCCTTATCGCCACCTCAATGGGTGGTGGTAAGTGCTCCCCCCACATGTCCAAATGGTAAAAGCAATTTTACTGCATGGCCATTTATTTTTTCGGCATGTTTACCTGCTGTGGTAAAAAGGGCCATAACATGTAGCAAAAACGACCCCCTCCTCTAACACAGGGCACTTTTTACTACATCTTAGTAAAAGGGTCCTTAAATAAATAAACCAAATTCAGGAAAGGGCCCAAAGAAAGATAGGGCTATTAGAGTAACAGTCAATAGATGCTGCTACTGCCATCATTTCATGTAAATTGAATGATGTGTGTTGCAGAAGCCTGACTAATGTACAGTAAATGAGGCAACGGGTTACATCTAAAAGTGATTGCTTGGATCCATGTAAACCAGGAAAAATGAGTCGAACAAAAGGATGCATTTATTTATTTATAACATTTTGTATCTGCTTTCTTTGGAAAACTTTTATTATGTATATTCCCTTTTGATTAAGACACAGAGATTCTGTGGTGTATACTTTGTCCAAGCAGCTCCTCTCTAGCATAGGGGGTTGGGGGCGCTGGTCAGGAAGGGGGCCCTGTGATAGTAGAGGGAGAACATGGCAAGAACTATTTACTTTTAACAAAGTTGCCACACTGCCTCTTGATAGCTTTCTTTAGCTAAATTAGTCAATCCTGCCCTGGCAGCCAGAGAAGTGCTTTACTGCCTCTGCAATTCTTATCATGAGACTGAAGAACACAGTTTGTATCATGAAATTTAAGGATGGTAATATGAGATAAAGTGTTAAACTCTTTCTCCAGGTGCTGTGGTGGGGGGAGTGGCATCAAATAATATAATTTAAGAGGGAAGGAGACTGCTTTGCAAAATTTAAAAGTAAGCAATGTTTGCTGTGCTCTGCCCTCCTAACAACCTAAGGCTGGGGCAGAGGGTGGGGGTGGGGGCATCCTCCTCACTATAAGGCCTCTCAGCTCTATTTTGTTTGTGGGCCCTGTATTTCAACATATGCCACTGCAGCAGCTTAGTTAATATTAATTTTCATTTCCTTATTCCTTAAGAAGGGAGGAATCCACACAATCTTCTTTCCAAAAAGCTGCCACTCGCCAGCATTTATACATTAATTCTATCTTGAAGGATTATTTTCTTTCACAATGACATGCAAAACATTTCCTCACCCACCCCCACAATTTGAACTGTTATTTTAAACGGGCCTACTAGAAACAGGTTTGTGATGTTACAAGCACAGACTTGATTCTGATAACTCCTGAGACAATGGTACATTTCCACAGAAAAAGCAGGAAGACACCCATTACAGAAATCCAAACAAAGAAGCCAAAGCAGGAATACAGGATGACACAATGAGCAAATCCACCAGGGAGATGTAGCTCAAAGAAGATTTATTAAAGCACCAAAACAACAGGACCCGACACGGGCCGTGTTTCGGCGGACGCAGCCACCTGCCATAGGGGTCACTATGCAGGACTGCCAAGAGGGGGGGCAGGGGGGACAAAATTCTCCGGGCCCAGGCCTCCAAGGGGGGGTCTCTCTCCTCCTGCTCCCAGGCCACGCTGCAGTCCCTGGTCTCACCTGCCCGCCCTCGGCTCCATTGATAGCCCCCCTCCATCCGCCACCATGACGGGCCCCCTGCATTCAAATCGGCAGCGCCTCACCTCCGTGTGAAAACGGCAGATTGCCTCCCTTCGGGCCCTCCCTCACTGTGTCCTGCCCTCGTCACTTCCTGTTTCCGCGAGAGATGGGAGTAACTAGTGAAGTAATTAAATTTGCTGATGACACAAAGTTATTCAAAGTCATTAAATCGCATGAGGACCTTACGAGACTGGGAGACTGGGCGTCTAAATGGCAGATGACATTTAATGTGAGCAAGTGCAAAGTGATGCATGTGGGAAAGAGGAACCCAAATTATAGCTACGTCATGCAAGGTTCCACGTTAGGAGTCACAGACCAAAAAAGGGATCTAGGTGTCGTTGTTGATGATACGTTGAAACCTTCTGCTCAGTGTGCTGCTGCGGCTAAGAAAGCAAATAGAATGTTAAGTATTATTAGGAAAGGAATGGAAAACAAAATGAGGATGTTATAATTGCTTTGTATCGCTCTATGGTGCGACCGCACCTCGAATACTGTGTTCAATTCTGGTCGCCGCATCTCAAAAAAGATATAGTGGAATTAGAAAAGGTGCAGAGAAGGGCGACAAAAATGATAGAGGATGGGATGACTTCCCTATGAGGAAAGGCTAAAGTGGCTGGGGCTTTTCAGCTTGGAGAAAAGGCGGCTAAGGGGAGATATGATAGAGGTCTATAAAATAATGAGTGGAGTTGAACGGGTAGATGTAAAGCGTCTGTTTATGCTTTCCAAAAATACTAGGACTAGGGGCATGCGATGAAGCTACAATGCAGTAAATTTAAAACGAATCAGAGAAATTGTTTCTTCTCTCAACGTGTAATTAAACTCTGGAATTTGTTGCCAGAGAATGTGGTAAAGGCAGCTAGCTTAGTGGAGTTTAAAAAAAGGTTTGGACGGCTTCCTAAAGGAAAAGTCCATAGACTATTATTAAATGGACTTGGGGAAAACCCACTATTTCTGGGATAAGCAGTATAAAATGTTTTGTACTTTTTTGGGATCTTGCCAGGTATTTGTGACCTGGATTGGCCACTGTTGGAAACAGGATGCTGGGCTTGATGGACCTTTGGTCTTTCCCAGTATGGCAATACTTATGTACTTATCCTACATGACTGTTTAGCTATGAGGGCACTGGCACTGAATACCACCAGTGTCTACATAACTCTTTGCTCCTTCTGACTAGGGTTACCATATGTCCGGTTTTACCTGGACTTGCCCTCTTTTTGAGGGCACTGCGGGGCGTCTAGGTAGATTTTGCCAGCCTGCCCATTTGTCCGGGTTTGTGGGCAGGCTGGCTTGAGGGTGGGTGGGCCTCAGGGTGTCCTCCCCTCACGTACCTTATCGTGCCGTGGTGGTCTAGTGGCCTCTTTGTGGCAGCAAAGATCTCCCAGACCTATGGAGATGGTTGTCAGCAGTCGTAATTGTAGTTCGGCTCTGTTTGACCTTTACTCCCTTTCCTCTTGTGTGTTTTGGTGTGCTATCCTGATAATATTGTAGTTCTTTTCTTTTTATGTTTAAGTGAATATTTTAAAATGTGTAAACCGCTCTGCTCTGCAGCGCCAGTGACCAGATCTGGCTTATTAACTTTTTTCCTAGGATCAGTGCATAAATTTGGATGCCTCATAAAATAAGCATGACTAGGGGAGGGAGCAGGTTGAGGGACAAAGTCAGGCTCTGAACATGGGTTGGTCTATTCACTTAAGTATTTCCATGTAACTTCCTCGAGTGTCCCCTAGTCTTGTACTTTTGGAACGAGTAAAAAATCGATCTACTCGTTCCACACAACTCAGGATTTTGTAGACCTTAATCACATTTCCCCTCATGTCTTTATCCTTTCCTCAAACAAGAAGAGTTTCATCCCCTTTATCATTTTGGTCACTCTGATCAGTGCGGATTATTCTTTTCCGTCCAAATTTGTATCCACCTATTCATAAGAAATACATATGAAAATTTATGAAGTTGATCCTGCTGTTCTTTTTACTCATTTTAAGTTTCTAGAAGGCTATATGTAGAGCTTGCTATTTCTTGAAGAAATCATGGATCGTGTGATTCATTTTCTTCTATATGGTGTCTGGAGAAAGCATGAACAACATGTGCAGAGGTCTTAATTTTTAACTCACCATAAACTATTGCATTGGATGATAATTTTCAAAGCCATTTCCACAGATAAAGTATTGCTTTACTCATAGAACTGGAGTTTTTTCATCAAAAGATCCCAGAGAAAAAATACACACTACATAATAGTTATAAATATGTCTGGGAGGTAATTTACATAAGTAATGCAACACTGGGAAAAGACCAAGGGCCCATCGAGCCCAGCATCCTATCCACGACAGCGGCCAATCCAGGCCAAGGGCACCTGGCAAGCTTCCCAAACGTACAAACATTCTATACATGTTATTCCTGGAATTGTGGATTTTTCCCAAGTCCATTTAGTAGCGGTTTATGGACTTGTCCTTTAGGAAAGTGTCTAACCCCTTTTTAAACTCTGCCAAGCTAACCGCCTTCACCACGTTCAACGGCAACGAATTCCAGAGTTTAATTACGCGTTGGGTGAAGAAAAGGTTTCTCCGATTTGTTTTAAATTTACTACACTGTAGTTTCATCGCATGCCCCCTAGTCCTAGTATTTTTGGAAAGAGTGAACAGACGCTTCACAGCCACCTGTTCCACTCCACTCATTATTTTATATACCTCTATCATGTCTCCCCTCAACCATCTCTTCTCCAAGCTGAAAAGCCCTAGCCTCCTTAGTCTTTCTTCATAGGGAAGTCATCCCATCCCTCTATCATTTTTGTCGCCCTTCGCTGCACCTTTTTCAAAGCCAAGTGTTAGTACCAGCAGCCTGGCTCCATCCTATCTTCATGGCTCCCACTTCCCCAGAATGTTGTCAGATCCTAACAAACCTAAATCCCAATTCCATGCACCGTAGTCTAATCCATGCATTGAGACTCCGGAACTCTGCTGGCCTCTTGGGTCCTGCACATGGAATGAGGAGCAGTTTTGAAAACACTACCCTAGAGGTTGTGGATTTCAGCTTTCTACCTCAGAGACTCAATTTTGCTTCCACAACCTCCCTCCCATATTTTCCTATGTCATTGGCACCCACATGTACCAAGACAGCTGGCTTCTCCCCAGCACTGTCTAAAATCTTATCTAGGTGATGCGTGAGGTCCACCACCTTTGCACCAGGCAGGCAACTGACCAAGTGATTCTCATGTCCACCAACCACCCAGCTATCTACTTTGGGGTGAAATTTCCACAGCATTTGTAGGCAAATTAATGCATGTTAACAGCTTAACAAAAGAAAATAAATCCTTACTCGCTTTAAGAGAAAAGATAAATTTCTTATCAAAAACCTCTTTTTTTAACTGTAAGGGAAAGAGCATGATACTGAGAAAGGGCCTCTATGAATAACTGTTTTTTTCTGATCTCCTGGTTTACTGCGCCATTTTTGCTATACAGATCTCAATTTCCTCTTTTCCTCCTTCAACTCTGATGAAAACCAAGCAACAGAATGCTTATAAACTAACCCCCCCTGTTTACTAAGCCACTTCAATGCCAACATAGCCCCTTCAATGTGAATGGGCTGTGTTGGCATTAGTGCACGGCAACAGCTAGCACGGCCTGGTAAATGGGGGGGGGGGGGGGGGATAAAACTTTTGTTTTTAAAGGTGCCACAACTTCAAGAGCATCATTAGAGATATATTCCAATGATAAACAGCTTTCAATAAAGGTAACATGATGTTGAGATAACCAACACAAAAGTAAATATGTTAATTGATAGTCATCATGAGCACAATTCGTCACTGGTTCAGTACATGTTTTAAAATCTGATATAGACCAACACATGACAATTTTTGAGTGGTCAGACCACGGTACCGGGTTTCCCTACAAACGACTTATCTTTTTATCCAAAATATCTGAATTAACAAAAATATTATCCAAAGTATGGCCTAACACATGAGTAGGTCTATAAAAAGCTTGATGCCATCCCAAAGAACAAAGAATATTGATAAAATCAGTAGCCACATTATCCTGCCCAGCAAGATCTAATGAATATTCAAATCACAAGAAGAATGGTTTTCTCAGCTGAAATGTTATAGTGAAGGACTGTTTCAAACAAAGAAGAAAAATCTTCATATAATAAACCAGGAGGACAGTACATTAGTAACAAATTCACAAAAGGGGATGTAAGAAACACTACCTCACCATTAGCATTCAAAGAGAAAGGTTTTTGCTTAAAATAAAGAGCTTCCTTACAAATAACTATACCTCCCCCACCTTCCTTACCTACTCTTCCTTGAGAAAAAACACAATATCCATTAGGACAAAGCTGGTTTAAAATTACAGAATCAGAATCAGTCACCCAAGTTTCTGCTATACAAAGAATATTAATTCTATCATTCTTAATTAAATCATGAACAAGAAGTACCATATTTTTAACAGAACGGGCATTCAAAAATAATAAAGTTAAATCAAAATACTTAGAACTTTGGACAAAGAAACATAAAGCAAATTAACCAATATTTAGGAGCAACTAACATCTCTAAAGGAAGAGCATAACTCAACATAACTACCCCTACTAACAATAACTGGAATACTCTTCCCTGCTATAATAAAACTTAAAAAATGTTGTTTGTCCTCCAAAATGTTTTACAGATGAGCGCTCCTTTGTCACTCTCCGTCAGCACATAAGTACATAAGTGTAACCCTATGGGTTAAATGTTAAAAGATTACCTGGCTCATTCTGGTTCTGGTGTGGGGACAGTGAGCAGTGCAGTGAATCTGAGTAGTCTGTGTGCATGCGCTGAGTGTTCCGCATGCTGATGGAACTCTCAGGACAGTGACAAACGCTCAGGCTGGCAGTTGGGAGAGAGCTCTATTGGTGAGAACATGTTACTAGGGAAAGGCTGGAAGAAAGTTGATGCTGGAGATCATCACCTGAAAGAAAAGGCGCCCACCGTTCAAGAGAGCCAGAGAGAGAGAAAACAAAGAGAGCAGCTAAGTGACTGAAACTATTTTAAAAAGTGCACATAAGAGAAAATAGTAAAGGAAACCTGAACAATAAGTGAGAGATAACTAAAAGAAGGGAAAAAAAAGAGTAGAGGAAAACTTACATGTTGAAATCCTTGAAGGTCTCCGGAAATCTGAAAGACAGGAGAAAAGAAACTTTAAAGAATCTAGTGTGTTGCAAAATTGAATGTACTTAAATGATTTATGTAACTAATATTTATACTTATCTGAAAATGCTCTCAATGTTTCTAGAGACTAAACTGATTTGTGTTGCAAACCTGTAATTAAAATACATAAGTTAAATTTGCAAGTTGGTACGATTTCATTAGCATTTAAATATAATTCAAATACTAAAAACAATATTTTCTTTTTATTGTTAAACTCCCTGGTTGGTGTTGAGTCATTTTGGGGAAACACTGTGACATATTTGGTACCATTATTGTAATACCTTGCTCTGCCACCAGGGGGTTTACATAAGTACTGCCATACTGGGACAGACCAAAGGTCCATCAAGCCCAGCATCCTCCTCTGGAGATGGAGGCTATGAGCTGCTGCTGATGGAAAGACCTATTCTTGTCCAGTAAGAAAAGGGGCTAAAAGGGGTGAATTGTACAGCAGAGGCAGCCAGCCTATCCCTGCCAAAGAAGAGGCTTGGGAGCTATGGGTAGAACTTCAGGAGAATCCTTCCTTCTTCCCAAACTCCTCAGAGGTCATCTTCCTCCTTTTTAAGTCTCCGCAGTTAAAAAAAAAAATGAAAACCCTGCTGGGAAATCCCCTGCTTTTCCCTGCTGCCTATGAAAGAATAGTGCCAGCTGGGGATACCCCTCCTTCCCATTTGAACAGCAGGGAGGGAGAAGGTATTCCCGTTCTTTTATGGGCAGCAGATAGAGGTAGGAGATTTCCCAGTATGGTTTCCTTTTACTTCTGTATCCATTTGTCTGTTTTCATCTGTAGAGGCTTGAAGAGAGATACTGAATTTGGGAAAAGAATTTAGCAGACAAGAGTAAATGAAATTTTCATTTTTATTCAATTGACTTTTCCATTTTTATTCAATTGACTTTTCCAAAACCTGGGTTCCAGCCATGACAACCCAGCCCTCTAAAACCCTACAGTGCATCCCCTGACTCTCCCTTCCCCCTAGTCCCCCAGGACTCTTGTTTTTTTAAGGTTTCTTCACAGATCAGGTGTTTTTCCTGGTCACTCCTGTTTTGTCCATGTGGCTATTGTAAACACTGATGACAAGCCATGGTTGTTACATGGCCAATATTGGTACCATATTGTACAGAAGAAATTAATAATGGAACTACTGCATTTCAATAGCTATACTGGCGAGACTAGACCAGTTGGGGATCACTTCTACCCCATGAAGAAATCTAAGGACCTTTTTTACTAAAGGACGGTAGGACTACTGCCATATTGGCGTGCGGAAAATCAGCCTGGTAACTCGATGGTAGTCCCAGCCTTTGCTGCATGCCAACTTTGGTGCTAGAAAATGCAATTTTATTTTCTAGCACTGGGGGCTTACCCAGCGGTAATCAGGCAGTCCCATGCGCTGTCCATTTACTGCCGGCTGAGTGCAGGAGCCCTTACCACCTCCTCAATGGGTGGCGGTAAAGGCTTTCCTGGGAAATGGCTGTGTGGCAAGTGGTTCACTTACCATAGGGTCATTTCCTTTAAACAAAAAGCCTTTTACCCGCTGCATTAAAAGGGGGCCTCTACACATGGCGAATCCCCACACTGATGCTACCGCAGGGCCCCTTTTATTGTAGCTTGGGAAAAGGGGCCCTAAAAAAAAGGCGCTCCTGTGGGTGTGTGGGAGGGGCAGGAGTGTTGAATAAAGGCATTTTGGGAGGATCTGGGAGAGGTTTCTCTGTTTTATTTTGGCAGTAGGGACCTAAAATTTTTATTTTCTTTATTTTGTTGGCTTTTAACAATTCTTACGTGATATTTTTTAATTTTAAAGAAACAAAGAAATGAAACAACCATGGGGTGGTGGATGGGGTGGTGGGGGGGGGGGGGATTTCTTTTCTCACCATCTGGCATTTTTTTGTAGTTTTCTGAAAAATAAAATAAATGTGTGAACTTAAAAAAAAAAGAAATAAAACAACAAACACAATTAAAAGAAGAATACAAAATATGTCTATCCACACCCTTTATAAATAGCTTAAAATGTACAGCTGATACATGGAATACCATATAAGTTTCCAAATGCATTTTGAAGAATATTAAAAGTTATTTTTTAATTAATGTAGTTCATCATGTACAAAAAAACCCAGTTCTCATTTTTCATTGCTTTTAATGGTATATAATTAATATGGACAAGGCTCTAGGAAATCAAAACTAACAATATCAGTGAGATTTTAATTAAAACCTACAAACCAAAGGTATACTAGATTTACCTCTCAGCCTGGAAAGATGATTGCAGCCTGCAGCTCAGCAAGCTGAGTGTAGAGTGCTCAATCCTTGAGAAAGCTTGAGGCTCAGAAAGTACTGTATAGCAACTTTATTTAATACATTGATGCAAGCCCCATAATTCAGGGACATTAAAATCCCACAGGATCCAGGCCTTTTTGTGTTTTGAACTAGAATCCTTTCTAACTTAAATAGCTTGCCTAAGCTTGCTCAGGTAGTGGAGTCACTACTGCATTTTCACTCACTCCCTTCCACAATACACAAACACACACTTAAAATGCCTAATTGCAATTCTTATTTCTGAATTGTTTATAGATATTGTTTTATTTGATAAGCTTGAATGTTGATGGCATATGGGGGCATAAGCGAGAAGCAGCCACAGAAAGTGGAGGAACCCTCAATTTAATAAGGAGCATCAAGTGACTCGACACAGCAGCTGTGTTTCGGCGCCTGCTTCAGGAGTCTAAAAGAACATACAAAAAACATATACAAGCCATATAAAGCTCTGAATCATAGACAACCATCTACATATGAAAAAAGCAAAACTTGAAATTAAAAATACACATAAAATTTAAATTAATTGATTCATGCATTTGAACAAAAACTTATTACATGTAACAAGTAAAACAGAACTTCTAGAACATTAAAAATTACTCATTACATGTAGACATACATTTACACCATTTAAGATTACTTATAAAATTATGTATGTGTGTGCTCTAGGCAAACTAACCTTAAGATGTTCCAAAGGTTTAAAAAGAAAACACATTTTCTTGTGTGGATAAGTTATTGGATTTCACAATCCTATAAAAAGAACTATATAAAATTATGGAAGACAGTGAGGGGCATAATTGAACAGGGCGCCCAAGTTTTCATGAGGGCGTCCTCACAGGACGGCCCCGTAAAGGGGCGGGGCAACCCGTATTATCGAAACAAGATGGGCGTCCATCTTTTTTCGTTTCGATAATACGGTCGGGGTCGCCCAAATCATGAAATTTAGGTCAACCTTAGGTCGTTTTTGAGATGGTCGTCTCCGGTTTTTGGCGATAATGGAAACCGAGGAAGCCCATCTCAAAAACGACCAAATCCAAGCCATTTGGTTGTGGGAGGAGCCAGCATTCGTAGTGCGCTGGTCCCCCTGACATGCCAGGATACCAACCGGGCACTTCAATGGACTTCAAAAAAAGGTCTCAGGTACATAGCTCCCTTACCTTGGGTGCTGAGCCCCCCCAACCCCCCCCCCCCAAATCCACAACTGTACACCACTACCATAGCCCTTAGGGGAGCACCTACATGTGGGTACAGTGGGTTTCTGGTGGGTTTTGGAGGGCTCACATTTACCATCACAAGTGTAACAGGTAGGGGGGGATGGGCCTGGGTCCGCCTGCCTGAACTACACTGCACCCACTACAACTGCTCCAGGTACCTGCATAATGCTACGATGGACCTGAGTATGGCATTTAAGGCTGGCAAAAAAGTATTTTTAAAGATTTTTTGAGGGCGGGAGGGGGTTACTGACCCCTGGGGGAGTAAGGGGAGGTCATCTCCGATTCCCTCTGGTGGTCATCTGGTCAGTTCGGGCACCTTTTTGATGCTTGGTCGTGAAAAAAAATGGACCAAATAAAGTCAGCCAAGTTTTCATCAGGGACGCCCTTCTTTTTTCCATTATTGGCCAAGGATGCCCATCTCTTAAGCACACCTCAGTCCCGCCATCGCTACGCTGCCGACATGCCCCTGTGAACTTTGGTCATCCCCGCGACAGAAAGCAGTTGAGGATGCCCATAATCGGCTTTCGATTATGCCGATTTGGGCGACCTTGAGAGAAGGACGCCCATCTCCCGATGTGTGTCGGAAATGGGCGCCCTTCTCTTTTGAAAATTCACCTGAGTATAAAAATAGAAAAGAAAAAAAGATCACACTTTTGTAATCTATCCAGAAAAGAAAAAGAGGCTTTGCAGAAGTTGGCCAAAAACACAGAAACAGTTATCAAACCTGCAGATAAGGGGGGTGGTATAGTTGTGCTTAATTATTTTGGCAATTGTTGTACACTTCTGATTGGTCAGTTCAACCAGAATCCGTGGATTTCCTTTCGGCATGGGACTCCAGATGTCGTTCAGTGCTAGACCTCTTGGCTCCTTTGCAATTTAAAACCTCCTTTAAGCATACTTCGATTCCATGGTTTACTCAGGACTTAAAAACATTAAAAACTCAAACTAGGAGGTACGAAAGAGCATGGTCCAAGTTGAAAAATGACATAACGCTTAATGCTTGGAAAGTTCAACAACGTAAATATAAACGTGCCATTAAACAAGCTAAGAGACTTTATTATAGGAAACAAAACACTACATCTAGTAAAGACCCTAAGAAGCTTTACCAACTCATAAACTCGCTTCTTGACACTACTGCAATTACATCGCAACAAGTTGAGCTTCCAGCTGCTGATCAGCTTGCAAAATATTTCTCTGAGAAACTTTTGGACCTGCGTGCATCTCTGGGCCACTCTTCCACAGTCACTGGCAACTTTCTTTTTGACCTTGATTATTCTTCTGTTTGTTGCCCTGCAGATCGCTTTCGGATCAACTTCACACCCTTGACACCGGAGATAGTAGCGCAAGCGCTCACCAGGTTTTCAAAGACTTTTTGTAAGCTTGATATTTGCCCTAATTACCTCCAGACTTCTCCTCCTTCCTGTTTTATCACTGCCTCACGACTCACCTTAATTTTATGCTAAGGGAAGGTTGTTTCCCAAAGGAACATGATAGTATTCTGCTTACCCCAATTCCAAAGGACCCGAAGAAAAAGGCTAATATTATTACTAACTATCGTCCGGTGGCTTCTATCCCACTACTAGTAAAACTTATGGAAAGTATGGTCGCTACTCAACTAACATTTTACTTGAACCAATCAGGTTTCCGCACTCAGCATAGCACTGAAACAGTTTGATTACTCTGTTGTCCAATTTTAAAAACACCATCTTTGTGGGCAAAAATATACTTTTACTGCAATTTGATTTGTCCAGTGCATTCGACATGGTTGACCATGCCATCCTTCTCAACATCTTAGATAAATTTGGTATTGGCGGCAAAGTGCTAAATTGGTTCAAGGGTTTCCTATCCTCTAGGTCTTACCAAGTCAAAGTGAATTCCACTCTTTCACCTCCTTGGACACCTGTCTGCGGAGTACCGCAAGGATCTCCTTTATCACCGACGCTCTTCAACATTGTGATGATTCCTCTTGCTACTGCATTATCCAAGCATGGCCTTACTCCTTTTATCTATGTGGATGATGTAACCGTCTCCATCCCTTTCAAGTCTACCCTGTCTGAAATTACTGGCACTATCCAATCCTGCTTTTCCATTATGGAATCCTGGGCTAATGTGTTTAAATTTAAACGCAATAAGGATAAAACTCATTGCATTGTTTTTTTCTTCCAAATATAACAAGTCTTTTCCTACAGCTCTGTTACTTCTGATACTACTCTCTCAATCTCAAACAGCTTGAAAATTCTTGGGGTCACGCTGGACAGCCAACTGTCGCTTGATTGTCACGTTAAGCAAATTACGAAGAAAATGTTCTTCTCTTTGTGGAAGCTTAAATGCATCAAACAGCTCCTGCCTATGGATATTTTTCGAACCCTGTTTCATTCTTTGGTCTTAAGTCACAGTGGCATTTTTGCTGGTTGTGCACACTCTATTCTGAAGAAGCTCTAGAAGGTTCAAAACACTGCAGCCAGACTGTTTTTTGATAAGTCTTGCTTTGACAGTGCACAGCCTCTTCGTGTGAAACTTCACTGGCTTCCCATTAAGGACCGTATTGATTTCAAGATCTGTGCCTTAACTCATGAGATCATTTATGGTGAAGCACCTTGGTACATGTGTGATTTGATCGATCTGCAGTCGAGAAATTCCTTGGTGTCATCTCGAACTTTTCTTCATCTGCACTATCCTTCATGCAGGCATCTAAAATATAAGACAATCTGTGCCTCTTCCTTCTCATTCATCAGCCTGCGAACCTGGAATACTTTGCCGAGACCCCTGAAAGAGTCGTTGGATCATCAAACTTTTAAAAAACTGCTAAAATCTTATTTGTTTAACAAAGCCTACCCCGAAGTCAACAATGCTGTTTAACCCCCTTATTCTTTTCCCTCTTTGTTAGCTTGTCCGCTCTTTCCCCTCTGTCAGCTTCTCTTATCTTTGCTACTCTGAACTTAATTTGCAAGCTCTTTTACTGGATCTATTTTTTTTTTGCTGTTGTATTTTGTATTTTCTTGTAACTTTGTTAGCCACATTGAGCCTGCATAAGCTGGGAAAATGTGGGACCAATAATAAATAATCGCTCCAAGTATATTTCGGAAATAGACAGGCAATTAACAGATAGAAGATACTATATACCCCTGCCCGCGGATTCTACTCCAGAAATACAGGAAGATATTTCATCAGTTATAAAAGTAGCATCCAAAGCAGGATATTTAACTAACAAAGAAACAAACTTTCTCTGAACACCAAAACCAACCATTCCCACAATCTATCTATTGCCCAAAATAAATAAGTCACTCACTGATCCTCTGGGCAGGCCCATCATCTCTGAAAATGGTTCAGTTCTGGAGCCCCTATCTATTTTCGTTGATTTTTTTCTCAGGCCATATATACCTCTTATACCATCATACATCAGGGAGTCGACACACATATGATTAATTTGTTATAAGAGTTCTCTTGATAATACACTTATGGTAACCTTGGATATTGACTCCCTGTACACAAACATCCCACAATATGAGCTGCTGTGTCCAGTCACTTGATGCTCCTTAATAAAGACTATATAGTGTTATACGTCTCCTTGGGTTATTGAAAGAGCCAGATCATACTACTCCTTCTTTTGCTGCATTTGGGGGCATAAAACACCAAAACTTTCCATTTTATTACCATTGATATTTATGGTAAAATATAATAACAGGGAACAGATACATTATCTGCTGATCACTGCTACAAAACTCAGGAAGGATTTTTTTTTTCTCTGCAGATCCCATTGTCTGTTCTGGCTGAATCTCAGGTCTAAAGTTCACTAGACAAAAATGGTTAATTTTGGGTTTGCTATTTAACTGGTCTGACAGACTTGGACAATTTTTATATATCAAAACAAAGCAAAAACAAAAAAGGAGGTAAAAACCCTCACGAAACCGTGAGATATAAAACAAAAAGTGAGGAGAGTGAATGAGGATACCAAAAAATATATTTATTCACATGAAAAATAAAAATTAAAAAGTAACATAATATACATAAAAATGACCCGACACGGCTGTGTTTCGGCCCAAAGGCCTGCCTCAGGGTTCTTTGTAACCTCAGAAAATATAACTCGGAATGTGTGCTCCAAGGGAAATAACAAGACAAAGCTCTCTTAGGTCTCCTCTCTTCTAAAAAATATATTAAAAAGCAAAACGAACTTGTAATACTCCTCTCCGAAGAGAGAAACAGAATGAAGCTCAAATAGGTGCCGGTTGGTGTCAAATAACACAAACCCCTGCAAAAAGACACCCAAAACCTATACTGAAAACTTACCACACCAAAATAGCCCTAACCCACTATGAAAAGACAATGCTATAAATATAACAGTGGGACATAGAGAAGTGTTTCCCTAGGAGGTCCTGGAGTATGCCCTTGCCATTCAGGTTTTCAGGCTATCAACAAGGAATCTGCATGAAAAAGATTTGCATGTAATGGAGGCAGTATATGCAAATCAATGTCATGGGATATCCTGAAAACCTGACTGGCAAGGGGGTACTCCAGGACTGCCCTAGAACACAAAACTTACCACACCATAACAGCCCTAACCCACCTGTCAGAAGACAGTGCTATATATATTACAATGGGCTCTGGAGCACCAATATACCTTCTATTAGGAAACTGGAACAAGCTGCACTGTTACACATTCTTACACAGATACTACATGCTAGCAGAATCCTTCACCTCAGTCACACATGCAGAACATGGACAGACCCTCATCTATATAACATAAGAGTAGCCATACTGGGTCAGACCAATGGTCCATCTAGCTCAGTATCCTGTTTCCAACGTGGCCAACCTAGGTCACAAGCAGCTGGCAGAACCCAAATTGTAACATTCCATGCTACCAATCTAATGCAGAATAGGCAGCCACAACCCCCCCCCCAAAAAAAACCCAACAAAAATTAAAATAGAGACACCCCCCCCCCCCAAAGAAGCCAGACTCTAAACAGTGCAATACTTATAAAAGAGAGACAGAAATGCATTTTCTCTTATACTTTGGAAAATAAAAATTAAAAAAAATGTACATTTTACAAAGCAGGTACATCTCAGTCCTTACAAAGTATTAAATAAAAATAATATTTTTTCTACCTTTCTTGTTTGGGAATTTGGCTGGTCCCAGTCTTTTCTTTTTCCATGTTCCATTCAGCCTTACAAATTCTTTTCCAGATTGGCCTTTCCATTTCTTCTCTCGCCTCTTGTCTTCTTCATTTCCTTCTCTACATCTGTTTGGCACTGATCTTTTGTTTTATGTCCCCACTATCAAATAGCTGTGTATAGAGCTGCCAAGTGATCCAGTTCCAGAAGGGAGATTTCTCAACCAGTCCTAGTGTGAACTCATATCCCAAATTCATGTGTGATTTGAAGTCCCTGATTCTACCCATCAAAATCTGTGCTGCAGTACATCCAAAATGACTTAAGAAAATGCACTCAGACCCCTCTACTGTTGTTTGAACAATTTATTTTCTCATTTGCTTTGGTCCCACTGTCTGTTTTCTGCTTTTGTTTCTTCTGCCTTTACAGAGTCTCTTGCCCATCTGACATTTCTTCTGTCTCCAAGTGCACTATCCTTTTCCCCTCTGCACCACTATTTGTCCTGTCCAGCATCTCCCTTCTGTGTCCCTTGTCCCAATCCTACCCCCAAGTTCAGCATCTGCCCTTCCTGTGTCCCCATCTCCCCCCTTTTTCAGCACAAGCCTACCTGGTCTCTTCATCTCCCCCTTTCTAGCATCTGCCATCCTGGTGTCCCCACCTCTCCCTTATTCTAACATTGTCCTGTGTCCCCATCTTCCCCCTTTTCCAGCATTACCTCTTTGTCCCCATCTCACCCCTTTTTCACCATTGTCCCCATATCCCCATTCCCCCTTCCAGTGGTGCCCCTCTGTATCCCTTTCTCCTCCTCTCCTTTCCAGTAGTGCCTTATCTGTGTCCCTATCTACTACTCTCCTCTTTCCAGTAGTGTCCTCTCTGTGTCCCTATCTCCTCCTCCCCTTTCCAGTAGTGCCCACTCTGTGTCCCTATCACTTCCTCCCCTTTCCAGTAGTGCCCTCTTTGTGTCCCTATCTCCTTCACCCCCTTCCCAGAAGTGCCCCTGTGTCCCTACCCCCTTCCTTTTCAGTAGAGCCCCTATCTCTCCCCCTTTTCCATAGTGCCCTATGTCCCCATTTCTTCTTTTTCTAGCACTGCCTCTTTGCATTCCAATGTCCCTACCCTCTCCCTGTCCAGTATTGACTGTTTCCTTCTCCCTCCTTGTTCAGCATTTACTATATCTTTCTCTCTGCCCATGTTAAACTTCTTCCCCATCTCTTTTAGCGCTCCCCATCCTCCTTGTGGCCACATATCTCCCTGGCCTGCTCCCACAGTCCATTCTCTGGCAGCTCCAAGGAGGTTTTAATAGACAGGAGACCAAGTGATGCCAAAATGTTAAAACCAATTAGGCCAGTCTCAGTTTCCCCTTCCCCGTGCAGCTGTCATCGCCATACTCTCAAAAGAAAACAAGCAAACCTATGAGTTGCTGTGTCCATGTTGTCACTCTTTATTATTGGTAGCATTTCTGTTTAATCTCACTTATATTTTCAAACATATTGATTTGTGCAGTATACGGATGTACACAGAAGAAGTATAATAACAGAATAACATTTCATAGGAAGAGTAGTAATTTGTTATAAATCGTAATCAGTGTGTCATTTGGAGGGGCTGGTTATAGGGACACTCTAGCATGTGTTATATTCGTGCAGAGATTTTTTTTCTCATGGTAAAGACCACTAAAACAGACGTCATGTTATGAGAATCAGGTGCTCAACATTCAGTTTTTCTATCTGTTTATTACATTTATACCCCATATTAATCATGAATTAGGTTGAAACCTGGGAGCATTTTAAATGTTTTTTTTCCCCTGTGCTTACATCAAAAGAAAAAGATATAATGTGGGAACTTGCTCCTTTTGTGGATTGCTGAGGTATATTATAAAAATGCACTAGATATTTTTATTACTGTTATTTAAAAGACAGGTATTGAATAATTAGGACAGAGCTGCCTTCATGCAGAAGTCCAGAGTCAGTCTAAATGTGCCAACATTGTCCAGTTCAGCACACTATTAGCTGCCAAGTTCATACAAAATTAATTATGTTCAGTGGAAAATAAATGTTGGCTCTGTGTGACTGCTATGTGAATATTCCATCGTTTCATTATTACTACTACGCATTACATATGGGCATTTGCTTTAAACTTTGATTGTTTTAATTTATCTAGACCTTACATACAAATGGTTTGCTTTTTAAACCCAAAGGTGAATCCTAAGGGTGGTTGAACAACTAGGTATAAACTGTGTTGTTTCTGACTTTACTTGTTTTGGACTGCTTTGGGTCCTGCTGATCTTACATCTGCCATCTGGAATTTTGGAAGATGGAAATAAGGAAATAAAAATTAAATTTTGGATGTACTCTGTAGAAGTTGTTGTTTACTTTTGCAATGTGATGTTCTGGTGTGTGCATGTGAAAATCTTTGAATAAATGTCTATACTTATGGCTATGATTTCTGAACATGTGGTATCAATAAAGGACAAACTTTAAAATGCCCAGTTGGGTATATATGCTAATCTCAACTTTGTTAAATGTTTCAGACATATCCATCTATTTATTCCCATATTATTCTGTCTCACTGTATTTTCAAATGTAAGCCACACTGAATCCGACTTTGCTTGGAATAATGTCTGATATAAATATATATATTTAAAAATCCTTTATCCTCCACCTTTCAAGACACTGCCTATCCTGCTGGATAGTGATGGCACAAGGAAAGCAAGTTTGGTCCAGTGAAGACTAACTCAAAATAACTTCACTGGACCAAACTTGCTTTCCTTGTGCCACCACTCAAAATAACTTGTTCCTTAGCTGGGCCCTAGTATTACCATATTCTACCAGCAACAATAATTTTTGACGCTGTTTTAGTGATATTCAACTGCTATTTCTTTACTCCTCCAGCTTTTAAAGCACTGCCTATCCAACTGAAACAGCTTTAGCATTGTTACAGATGGACCAACAATAAACAACAACAACCTGTATGCAGCAGATCACAAGTTTGCTTGCTTTGAACTGAACAGCAACGACAGCTGCACGAGGGGGGGGGGAGAGGTGGAAACAGATTACCCAAATTGGCTTCCTTGTTAAAGTGGACTAGATAGGCTCGCTTCCACTCCGGTCAATTAAACCTCCCTGGGCAGCTTTCTCCCTTCTCCAGCCCCCCCCCCCTTTTGCATCTTTCACCCTCTCTTCTGCCCGCCTCTCCTGTCTGCGTGGTCACTTTTTACTTTCTTGAAGCCTTCTCCCTCCTGCACCGGCAATTCACAGTCAGCCTTCTGCCAGCGTCGGGGACTCTCCTCAGTCGCGTCCCACCTACTTTAATGCAACTTCCTGTTTTCCGCAGAGGTGGGATGCGCCTGAGGAGAGGCCCCAACACTGGCAGAAGGCTGACTGTGAATCACCGGTGCCGGAGGGAGAACACCTCAGGGAAGTAAAAGTGACCACGCAGACGGGAGAGACGGGTGGGAGAGACGGACAGAAGAGTCAGGAAAAGATTAAAGACCCGGGAGGGAGGGAGCAGAAACAAATATTGGCACAAGGCGCATAGGCGCCATTTTTTCTAAACATCTGTTTGGGGGAGCAACCGCTCCCCCTGCGCCCCACCTAGCTACGCCACTGATGATAGCACATGCAAGAGCCAGTGTTAAGGGAGGTACAACTAGGGCAACTGCATTTGGCCCCCTAGCCAGAGAGAACCACAGGCCAGCTGGAAGCTGAAAAAGGTGCAGCCTGTTAGTAAGCTTTTGTGTCCCCTCCCAAATTTCTGCCTTGGACCCCAGCCATATCTAGCAGGATGTACATTTCAAATCTGATATATTCTAGTCACAAAATAGAAAAATAAAATTCTTTTGTCTACCTTTTGTTGTCTGCTCATTTTATTTTTCAAGTCATGTTGGTCCCAGGCTCTAGTTTCTACATCCTTCTGTCTTCTCTTAACTCACTCACCAAGGTCTCATGTCCATTTGATATTTCTACTCTCTCTCCATGTCCACTATCCATCTTCTTCCATCTCTGTACCTCTATCTTCCTCCATGTTTAGTATCTCCCTTTCTCTGTGTCCCTATATTTCTCTGTCCAGTTTCTCCCCTCTCTTTGTCCCCAGTGCCAATATATCTCTACCCTCTCTGACCCTACCCCATCCAGCTTCTCTCCCTCTCACTCCCTCCCCTTTCCAGCATCTGGTTTGGTTGCTTGATTCCCTGCCTGCCCACCCACCCCGCCCTCCCTTCCTCCCTCACGCTGTAGGTTTAGTATTGGTTCCTTTTTCCTTCATCTCCTTGGTCTGGTATCACTGTTTCCCTTCCCTCCTTCCTTGTGCTGTACCAGCAGTTCTCTCCCTTCCCTCCAGTTCTCCTCCCCCTCTTCCTCCTACATCCAGAAGCTCTCTCCTTTCCCTCCAGCCTCCTCTTACTCCCACATCCAGCAGCTCTCTCCCTTCCATCCAGATCTCCTCCTCCTCTTCCTCCCACATCCAGCAGCTCTCTCCCGTCCATCCAGTCCCCTCCTCCTCTTCCTCCTATGTCCAGCAGCTCTCTCCTTTCACTCCAGTCCCTTCTTCCTCTTCCTCCCTTGTCCAGCAGCTCTCCAGCCCCTTCCTTCTCTCCCTCCCTTGTCCAGCAGCTCCCTTCCTTCCATCCAGATCACCTCCTCCTTTTCCTCCCACCTCCTGCAACTCTCTCCCTTCCATTCAGATCCCCTCCTCCTCTTCCTCCCACATCCAGCAGCTTTCTCCTTTCCCTCCAATCCCCTTCCTCCCACAAGTCTGGCAGCACCATCCCTTCTCCCCAGCCCACGTCCTCCCCCTACAAGTCCAGCACTTACTTCTGCCTTCCTGATCCTGCCCCAACCCAACATCCCTCACTGTCGCTGCCTTTTCTCCCGCGGCTTCGGGTACGGCTGCCCGGGAGCGTTCAGCGTTGCCTAGCCCTGCGTGCCTGAAATTCTTCTCCTCTCCGCTGCTTCCTCGGTCCCTGCAACGTTCTATTTTTTTGCCTGTCACCAGCAGCGCTGCCATTCACACAGGCAGCTCCGCTCCCCTTTGCCGCGTCCATCCGGCCCTCTCTAATGCATTTCCTGTTTATGTAGGGCCAGATGGATGCGGCAGGGGGGGGGAGCAGAGCTGCCTGTGTGAATGGCAGCACTGCCGGTGAAGGGTGAAAAAAAGAATGCTGCAGGGACCGAGGCAGCAGCGGGGAGGAGAAGAATTTCAGGCACGCAGGACCTTGCAATGCTGAATGCTACCGGATGGCAGTAACCAGAGCTGCAGAAGAAAAGGCAGCGACAGCGAGGGATGTTGGGTGGGCAGGCCTCGAGGGAAAGTGGATAGGCATGGGCCCGTTGAGGCCCGCCCGTGGCTACGCCCCTGCTTCACACCCCTGACAAGCAACCACCCTCCATGTCAGATTATTGCTAGAGCTTGTGGTGGCCAATTTTAGCATTAATCTGCTAGGGACAGGAGTGAGTGGGATTTACTCCTGCCTCTATTGCCCCACTAGACCACCATGGCATTCAGGTAGGCCTAGGTTTTAGAGGAATAGGAGCTTTGCCCTGAAGAACCAATGGAGGTTACCTTCCAGTAAAGTTAAAGTCACTACTGTGGCATTAGATTGCAGCTTGCTGCTGTGTAACAGCAAGTCCAGCAGGTGGCTGCCAGGTCTCAACAATTTGGTTAATAGGTGTCTACACAACATTAAGCCACTGTGACATTTGCTGTTCTCTCTCAAGTTCTGTTGAAATTTTACCAATAGAGAAGGATTCAATAAGAATGTATGGTTCTTGAAGCATGCATTTTTATGCCTAAATACGGCTCCATGTCGAGTCTTTTGATACTCTAATGAACATTGAGTCCTTTTACAGTTGGTGCTTTAAATAAATTCATTTATCAACATCTGCAAGCCTCACGTTGGGTTTATTGGAAGGCCAGTTGTCCATCCCTACTTTTTTCTGACTTGGGTTTGACTACTACTACTACTATTTAGCATTTCTATAGCGCTACAAGGCATACGCAGCGCTGCACAAACATAGAAGAAAGACAGTCCCTGCTCAAAGCGCTTACAATCTAATAGACAAAAAATAAAGTAAGCAAATCAAATCAATTAATGTGTACAGGAAGGAGGAGAGGAGGGTAGGTGGAGGTGAGTGGTTACAAGTGGTTACGAGTCAAAAGCAATGTTAAAGAGGTGGGCGTACGGTTGCTTTGTCCTTTTCTTTGGTGTGCTGTAAATTGTGTCTTTGGCCATGTCCAATCCAAATCCTGCCCCAAACACACCTACACCAGAGTCACATACACATGAACATGCTCATGTTATTGCGCCTACTTGTACACATAGGTAATTTTTTAAGAGATATTTTACACATTCATACTGACATATATGTGCAAAAAGGCCTTTATAAAATTACCATCATAATTTTATATGTAAGGTATTATACCTATAATGCTGGATGTCAAAATAAAGCAGTTATACGCTTGATGCAGCATCAAGGGCTAGAGTCTATATATGGCACCTAGAATCTAGGTGCATCCAATAGAGACACCTAGGTGTATTCTATTAAACACACCTGAATGTAGGCGCCTGAATATAGAATATGTCCTGGGCCAGGTGGACATGCCCATATTTAGGCACGTCCATTGACGCCAGTGAAAAGCTGGTATAAATGCAATCACTTATATCTATGCATGCTAGCACCAATTCTATAACTATGTGCAAAGATGGGATTGATTGGATTGGCGCACCCACATTCCTCCCATCACTGCACCCCCTTTTGGCTGTGCACTTGAGAATTTACATGCTGTTTTATAGAATACGCTTAGCAAAGCGTGTGTGTAAATTCCACTTAAATCCAATTAGTGATGATAACTACTAGTATTTATAATTTCTAAAGCGCTACTAGACGTACGCAGCGCTGTACACTTGAACATGAAGAGACAGTCCCTGCTCGACAGAGCTTACAATCTAATTAGGACAGACAGAACAAACAAGAGATAAGGGAATATTAAAGTGAGGATGATAAAATAAGGGTTCTGAACAAGTGAATAAGGGTTAGGAGTTAAAAGCAGCATCAAAAAGGTGGGCTTTTAGCTTAGATTTGAAGACGGCCAGAGATGGAGCTTGACGTACCGGCTCAGGAAGTCTATTCCAGGCATATGGTGCAGCAAGATAAAAGGAACGGAGTCTGGAGTTAGCAGTGGAGGAGAAGGGTGCAGATAAGAGAGATTTACCCAGTGAACGGAGTTCCCGGAGAGGAATGTAGGGAGAGATGAGAGTGGAGAGGTACTGAGGAGCTGCAGAGTGAATGCACTTATAGGTCAATAAGAGGTTGCTATTGGCCACTTATCTTGACTAAGTAGTTTATTAAACAATTAAGTTGCGCACATAGATTAGGCGCACTCACAAATCTACATGCGTGCCTCAACACGCCATATATAGAATCCTGGGGCAAATGCATATATGTTAAAAAAAAAAAAAAGATTTATTGGATTTGATTAATTGCCTTGTCTTTTTATACTTGTTTGTTTTTGAGTGATGTTCCCCCTTTCTTTTTGTGTCTGATGCTTTTTTTTAATCAACTTTAACATTGTAATGTTTTTATGCTTATCTTTCATCTGTGTTGTCAGGTTTGTTATTCATCTGTTTCATACTATTTATCTATTAAACAGTGGAATTAGAAAAGGTACAGAGAAGGGTGACCGCACTACTTCCCATGAGGAAAGGCTAAAGTGGCTAGGGCTCTTCAGCTTGGAGAAGAGACAGCTGAGGGGAGATATGATAGAGGTCTGTGAAATACTGAGTGGAGTGGAACAGCTAGATGTGACTCGCGTATTTACTCTTTCCAAAAATACTAGGACTAGGGGGCACACAAAGAAGCTGCTAAGTAGTAAATTAAAAACGAATTGGAGAAAATATTTTTTTCACTCAACAAGTAATTAAATTCTGGAATTCATTGCCAGAGAATGTGGTAAAAGCAGTTAGCTTAGCAGAGTTTAAAAAATGTTTGGCTAATTTTCTAAAGGAAACGTCCATAAGCCATTATTAAGATGGACTTGGGAAAATCCACTGCATATTCTAGGATAAGCAACATAAAATCTGTTTTACTGTTCTGAGATCTTGCCAGGTACTTGTGACCTGGATTGGCCACTGTTGGAAACAGGATACTGAGCTTGATGGACCTTCAGTCTGTCCCAGTATGGCAATGCTTATATTCTTAACTACCTGCCTTACCACCTAAATCCCAAAATTATGAGGCTAGCCCCTTTGAAAACTGATTTTAATATTTTCCTGTTTCTTTAGGATTGTACAGAAAAGGTGCTGGGATATAAGCCATGGCATTAAATGATAAAGAGTGAAAGAAATATTAAAGGGATCTTTTGACAGGATATGCAAGGTGCCGCTTTCTTTCTCTCCCTAGCTAGATGCAGCAAGTAGAGCCCTCAGAAGAAAATTTGCATCTATTTATATATGCAAGCATAATAAGTAATGGGAATGCAGTTCACTGTGAATCTAGATGTTTGATCCAATTTTTAAGTGTTTGATGTTACAATTTCATATATATTCACTGACTTGAAAGGGACTTCAGACTTTTCCATAAATTCTGCTAGTCTTTCTACATTAAAATGGTGTTTGATAGAGAGATACATATTCTCACCTAATTCAATGGCATATAAGTATAGCAAAGCATTTCTGGGACATGGGTCCTGTTACAAAATAATTGGCAAATGTTATGCAAGTGAAATTTTCCTTAAATTCTGAATTAATGAGTTGTTGCAATGAAATATTAAGCAAAGCAGCTTATTAGTTCAGAAAAAGTAAAAACTTATACACAGGTAATTATTCATATGCCTTTTTCATAATTAATATGATGAGATATCAGTGAGACACATCTTTTTTTTTTATTTTTTAGCTGAGCCCCATGGTTAATCTGTGCTGAAGGTTTGCCATGGAACTCATTTGCAAACCTTCGTAGGAAACACAAAATCCTACAGGTTACTGTATCAGACCCAAACAGAGTATAAGACGCAACACATGACATGAAAAAGAAATAGATTTTCTCTCCTTAACCTCTTCAGGGGTGCAATTGCTCCAATCTCAGCCTTAACAACCAGCTCAGTGTAGCTGGACTTTTAAAATATACAGGTTGATATTCAAAGTGATTTAAGCGAGTAGGAGAGGCTCCGGGCTGGTTAAAGGCCCCTTTTACCAAGCTGTGGTAAAAGGGGCCCCGTGGTAGCATCAGCACATGGATTTGCCACTTTTACTGCAGTGGGTTCAGTTCTGGTCGCTGCATCTCAAAAAAGATATAGTGAAATTAGAAAAGGTGCAGAGAAGGGCAACGAAAATGATAAAGGGGATGGGATGACTTCCCTATGAAGAAAGGCTGAAGCGGCTAGGGCTCTTTAGCTTGGACAAAAGATGGCTGAGGGGAGATATGATAGAGGTCTATAAAATAATGAGTGGAGTGAAACAGGTAGACATGAATCGTTTGTTTCTCTTTCCAAAAATACTAGGACTAGGGGGCATGCGATGAAGCTACAAAGTAGTAAATTTAAAACGAATCAGAGAAACCTTTTCTTCACTCAACGTGTAATTAAATTCTGGAATTCGTTGCCAGAGAATGTGGTAAAGGCAGTTAGCTTAGTGGGGTTTAAAAAAGGCCTGGACGGCTTCCTAAAGGAAAGTCCATAGACCATTATTAAATTGACTTGGGGGGGGGGGGGGGGGGGGGGAAATCCACTGCTTATTTCTGGGATAAGCAGCATAAAATGTATTGAACTTTTTCGGGATCTTGCCAGGTATTTGTGACCTGGATTGGCCACTGTTGGAGAAAGGGTGCTGGGCTTGATGGACCTTTGGTCTGTCCAAGTGTGGCAATACTTATGTAGAAATGGATGTGTGGTAAGTGCACACTTGCTGTGCAGCCATTTCTGGGTGGAGCCCTTACCACCACCTATTTAGGAGGTGGTAAAGACCCCTACGCTATCCTGGCGGTAACCACGTGCTGCTCGATTACTGCCAAGTAAGCCCCCAGCGCAAAAAATAATAATTATCATCATGCTGGACATGGCACGTGAGGAGGGCAGCACTACTGCTAGCTCCCACAGTGGGCCAGTGCTAGTGCCAGATTGGTGCTTGTTAACACCGTGGTAGCTCTACCGGGGCATTGTTAAAGGGCACCTAAATTTCTTGTGCAAGACTATTCACTGATATTCAGTGGCACTTAAATGGTTAATAGTACTAACTGCTAAACAGAAAGCTGGAAGTTTTGTGGGCAATCCTTCAGATAAGTGCTTGTCCCCCCCCCCCCCCCCACACTTTTTGTTATTTTTCTGCAATTAGAATATTTGATATAGTTCTAAAGTGATAACATTGATAATATTACAAATGTTATATGTGGAGGTTTTTCTGACCGATGATTGCAAATAGCCCTTGCCAGACAGTCAAGTGGATTTCATTTATGTGAATGACTGCAGAGCCATCTGAAGTCTTTTCCTCCACGTTTTCAGATTTTTATCCATAGAAGAATGTTAGTGTGTAGTTTATAAGTTGCATCATTGATTACAAGTGAAACAAATATAGTTTCCACAACGTTGTTGGTTTGTTCATGCGTTAATGTTGCCATTAGCGTGCGCTGTGCGGCCATTTTGTAGGCTGTAAGGGCTCCTGAGTTAACTGTGCACTAGTTAGCGTGCAGTAACGTAGATGAGCTTAACTGGTTAGCCCAGGAACACCCACTCTTCAAACCTGATATGCCTCCGCAAGAAAAGCAAAAATTATTTAGTGAATGGTTAGCATATGCACATTCAAAAACTACTGCATAATGCTGTAGTGCCTCCCGCAGTAATCCATTTTTTGTTGTGTTGGGCACGCATTAGCGCCTAATGCCGCTTAGTAAAAAGGCCCCTGAGTTAAGCGGAGAAATTGGACTGCGTAAAACGTAGCCTTTTCTTTATCTGGTTCCAATTAGGGAGGAAGTTATGAATGTGGGCTACTGTTAAGTTGGGTTATTTTAGCACAGGGTCCCATTTTATGCAATGAAACTCTGTGCTAAAATAACGTGACTTGTGGGAAAATAACTCAACATAACAGTAGCTCACGCTAATAACTAACTTCCTTAGGCAGCTAAGTGCTGAATATCACGCATAACAAAATAAGAGACAGGCAGCTGCACAAGCCTTGATATTTAATGCTGGTGCCTGGACATTGCTTGGTACTGAATTTTGGGGCATAATGTCAGAGGGCCCTGAAAAAATGCTTAATATCTACCCCATAATCTTCAAGCAAGGAACTGGATCCATAACTTAGGGGTCCTTTTACTAAGCTGCAGGAAAAAGGGCCCTATAGTAGCGGGGGGGGGGGGGGGGGTAAAAAGCAGGTAAAAAGCCCCCCCTCCAAAAAATATTGGCCATGCAGCAAGATAACTCTTACCACATGGCCCTGCAGTGGGGAGCACTTTCTGCCTACCATTGAGGTAGCAGTAAGGGTTCCCATGGTAACCCTGCTGTATCCGGGCAGCACATGGTGATGCTCGATTACCACTGGGTTAGTGCCACGCTAGAAAACATTTTTTTCCAGCTTGCCAGAAATGGTGTGCGCTGCAGCCAGAACTACCGCTGGTGGATGCATTGGGCTGGCAGAGATTCCGATTTAGCGTGCGGTAAGCCCACATTGGGCTTACCGACACTTTGTACAAGGGCCTCTTAGATTGTAAGCTCAATAGGGACAGAGCAATGTACCTTTAATAGAAATTGCAAACTGCATAGTTGCCTCAGGGATGGCTTGTGGTATACCAAGTGCTGAAAATAAATAAATAAATACAGAAAAACAGGATTACTTTTGAGGAACAGCCACATGCTCTTTTGTGATCTGGTGGAAGACTGATTTAAAAAAAATAATAATGTGCACAATAGAAATATTTTTGTGTGGGGTTTAGTGCATGTACTCCTTAATCCACATATATCAAGTGGCAGCTATACCTGGGAAACTTCTAAAAACAAAACTGAGGGATCAATATTCAACTAGCAGTGCTCAACGTTTTGCTGACTGCTGCTGGTGTTCTGCCCAGAAATTCAATGCCGGGCCATGTCTGAGCTTCAGCATTGAATTTCCAGGTTTCCAGAGCCGGCCACACCATACCCGGTTGAGTGGGTCTTTTACAAAGAGCCGCTAGTGTTTTTAATGAGCGCTAAGTTTTAGCATGTGCTAAATGCTAGAGACACTCATATATTCCTATGGGTGTCTCTAGCGTTTACCGCGTCCTTATTTTTCGCACGCACTAAAAACGCTAGTGTTCCTTTGTAAAAGGACCCCTAACTACGATATTCAGCACTTAACTGGCTGTAGAGCACTGCATAAAAATAGGACTGTATATTTGTGGTCCAGTTTATGAGGTTACCTTGGCTGGTTACCTGGCCAAGGGTCGACTCCACCCACTGGAATGCCCCCAAAATAGCCAGTTTTGCTTTGAGGACTAACTGGTCGTTTTCAGTGGCACTAACCATAAGAACATAAGCTGGTTAAGTGCCACTGAAAATGACTAGTTAGGCCTGAATAGGCGATTTAACCGGTCAGGAGCCATTTCTTGCTGGTTAAATTGCTTTGAATATCAACCCCCCCTAAGAATTTTTAAAATTCATTTTACATAGTATCATTAATTCATAAGCTGATAAATTCAATAACCTGATGGTTCTGTAAGCACTGGTGGCAGAATATCTTGTGAAAGCAAATAAAACTGTAGATGAAGGTCGTTCTACATGTATAACTGTAATTACACTTGCTGGGCCTGATTGACCAGAAAATATTGCTCTGCTATTTCAAAACCAGAGGAAAGAATCCTGTCATATTTCCACCGCATTAACAAACAATACATACAGGAGCTGTAAATCCAGCTCTGGTGCTGAAAGGAAATGTTCTTGCATAATTCAAAGATATAAAATTAATGCTAGACAATTAACCCCATTTTTTCAGTCATGAGTTGCAGTGACAGCTGTTAATACCCAGATCATCTATGTTTTATGACCTTATATTAGGAAAGAGCAAGAAGGTTGGTACTAGATCTTCTTCGACACTGAGCCAGACTGGACAAAAGCCCTTTCCCCAGGTAAAATGTTCTTTTGGGAAGCTTGGGAAGGTGCCCTTGGCCTGGATTGGCAGCTGTCGTGGACAGGATGCTGGGCTCGATGGACCCTTGGTCTTTTCCCAGTATGGCATTACTTATGTACCTGTGAAGATGACTTTTTGATTACTGCCCTCCATTCCTTTTATACCCTTGGTGTCCATTGTTTTGGAGATATTCCTGGGTGGGAGTAGATCTTAGGCAGGGGCATAGCCAGACCTCGATGGGAGGGGGGCAGAGCCCAAGGTGGGGGGGGCACATTTTGGCCCGCCCTCCCACTGCCTCTTCTACCGCCACTTCCGCCTTCCTGCAGCTGCTACCACCGCTTCCGCCTCCTCCACCGCCACTTCCCCCCATGCCACTGCGAAGGTACCTTGGCTGGCGGGAGTCCCCAACCCTGCCAGCTAAAGCGTTTGTCCTACGCTGCTCTCACATTGCCTGGCGCCCTATTTTGTTTTCAGTAGCTGTGCACACTCGAATACTGTGTTCAATTCTGCTCACCACATCTAAAAAAAAATATAGTGGAATTAGAAAAGGTACAGAGAAGGGCAACAACAATGATAAAGGGGATGGGATGACTTCCTTATGAGGAAGGGCTAAAGTGGCTAGGGCTCTTCATCAGTTTGGAGAACAGACAGCTGAGGAGAGATATGATAGAGGTGTATTAAATTCTAAGAGGGGCATAATTGAAAGGGACTCTCAAGTTTTGCTGAGGATGTCCTCGCAAAACGTCCCAATGGAGAGACGGGAAACCCGTATTATCGAACAAGATGGACGTCCATCTTTTGTTTCGATAATACGGTCGGGGACGCCCAAATCTTGAAATTTAGGCTGTCCTTAGAGATGATCATCCCTAGATTTGGTCGTTTCTGATAATGGAAACCAAGGACGCCCATCTCAGAAACGACCAAATGCAAGCCCTTTGGTTGTGGGATGCGTCGGTATTCGTAGTACACTGGTCCTCCTGACATGCCAGGACACCAACTGGGCACCCTAGGGGGCACTGCAGTGGACTTCATAAATTGCTCCCAGGTACATCCTTACCTTGTGTACTGAGCCACCCAACCTCCCCCCCCCCAAAAAAAAAAACACTACTCACAACTGTACACCACTACCATAGCCCTTACAAGTAAAGGGGGGCACCTAGATGTGGGTACAGTGGGTTTTGGAGGGCTCACATTTACCACCACAAGTGTAACAGGTAGGGGGGTGGGCCTGGGTCCGCCTGCCTGAAGTGCACTGCACCCACTAAAACTGCTCCAGGGACCTGCATACTGCTGTGATGGACCTGAGTATGACATTTGAGGCTGGCATAGAGGCTGGCACAAAATATTTTTAAAGATTTTTTTTGAGGGTGGGAGGGGGTTAGTGACCACTGGGAGAATAAAAGGAGGTCATCCTCGATTCTCTCCGGTGGTCATCTGGTCAGTTCGGACACCTTTTTGTGCCTTGGTTGTAAGAAAAACAGGACCAGGTAAAGTCATCCAAGTGCTCGTCAGGGACGCCCTTTTTTCCATTATGGGTCGAGGACATCCATGTGTTAGGCACGCCCAAGTCCCACCTTCGCTACGCCTCCGACATGCCCCCATGAACTTTGGCCATCCCCGCAACAGAAAGCAGTTGGGCACGTCCAAATTCGAATTTCGATTATACCGATTTGGACGACCCTGTGAGAAGGACGCCCATCTTCCGATTTGTGTCGAAAGATGGGCATCCTTCTCTTTCGAAAATAAGCCTGTAAGTGGAACAGGTAGACATGAATAGCTTGTTTACTCAGTTCAAAAATACTAGGACTAGGGGGTAATGAAGTTACAAAGTAGTAAATTTAAAACAAACCAGAGAAAATATTTCTTCACTCAATGTGTAATTAAATTAAGCTTCTTGAGCAGGGACTGTCCTTTCATGTTAAATTGTACAGCGCTGCGTAACCCTAGTAGCGCTTTAGAAATGTTAAGTAGTAGTAGTAGTAGTAAATTCCGGAATTCATTGCCAGAGAATGTGGTAAAGGCAGTTAACTTGACAGAGTTTTAAAAAGGTTTGGATAATTTCCTGAAAGAAACATCCATAAGCCATTATTAAGATGGACTTGGGAAAATCCACTGCTTGTTTCGATATGCAGCATAAAATCTGTTTTCCTCTTTTGGAATCTTGCCAGGTACTTGTGACCTGGATTGGCCACTGTTGGAAACAGGATACCGGGCTTGATGGACCTTTGGTCTGCCTCAGTATGGCAATGCTTATTTTCTTATTGTTCTTGGCATCTTGATATAAGCTCCATGTTGGAGTGCTCTTAGCACCAATTCTGAATTCAGGTGTGATTAAGCCATTATAGAATATTAGTGTAAAGGCTCAGCTTGCCAAAGCTTGAGCCACTCACTTTCGGCATGCCAACAGCTGGTGCAAGTTGGTGGACCTAGGTGTGCTATGCAATGCACACAGTAGATGTATTATGTGCGACAAAGCCATGGGCGTCCCCTGTTCTGCCCACATGTACATCCCCCTTGCAGATACGCACTGAAGGGTATACCTACGGGCTTCTTAGAATTTAGCATATGCTAATTCTGTTAGCACATGCTAAGCTTTAGTAAAATGATCCCTAAGTGAATTTGGCATATAATTTCTAGAATAGTGTCTTACACCAATTATTGGAACCAATGACACACCTCAAGTGCCAGTATTCTATAACCTATGCACAACACTCATTTTTTTTCGGTCCCCAAATTTGGGCACCATTTATAGAGTCTAATCCTAATTATGTATATTTAGAATGAATTTGCTTGTTAATTAATGTGTGATATGGAAATGAGAAAATCTTAGATTTGGTGTCTTTAAAAATGTGTTGTGTGTCTTTTACACTAGCTGTGTTTCTGAGCAATTAACAGTAAAGTCAAACTATGCAGAATCCTTTATCAAGGTTACATATAGTTGGTTTAGGGAGATTTTCATGCTTTAATGATGTCATATTAATTAGAAATGGTTTATGAGAAATGTAGTTTACATGCACTGCTCTCAAATGGCATTTCTCTGTGTAGTAAATTGTTGGCTATTTACATTTTGTTGCAAAACTTTGGGAATGAAGTCTGTGTGTGATATCTCTAGAAAAAACAGAATCCAAATTCCTAATTGACTCAGACAAATCACATTTTATTTTAAAAACCAGTGAAACAATTGACAGAATAGATTGGGAACAGTTTTTACAATATTAAAGTACTAGGAGATGCTGGTTGGGAAAGTAAGTTATTTATCTACAATCATTCTTTTTGGAGTTATGGAAAATTAATAAAAAAAGATTAACTACTGATTTCCCAGATGGCTTTTATACCAAATGGCTTTTTCACAAAAAATGTTCTACCTTTGATTAATGTGTAAATTTGTGACATAGATGTATAGTGTTCGGATATTTTGGGTTAGATCATCTGTAACTATATTATATTTTGTACAAGGGGGCCCTTTTAATAAAGTGCATCAAGAAGGTCTTTTACTAAGCTCCGGTAGCATTTTTAGCTTGCAGTAGAAATCAGCTGGTGATAAACTAAGTGCCACTTGGCTCATAGGTATAAAATAGGATGTGCTTTAGTAAAAGGGCTCCTTAGTAATCAAAGGTCTCTAATAACTAACTCAGTGGATCACACAAAACATTTTTCTACCCCTTTTGAAGAGTTAATTCTGCCTTTATGCTTTACAAAAAGGTATGCCTGGTTGCAAATCATACTCTTTATGCTTCATCCTTCCCCTACATCAGCACACAATCCTGGAATGTCCTGCTGCGACAGCTTAAGGAGCTTGCCGACCATCAGCAGTTCAAGAAGTCCTTGAAGACCTTCTTATTTGCCAAGGCTTAGCCTCCTGGCTAACCCTCTGTTTACCCTCTTCCACTTGTTGGCTCTTCACCCCTGTCATATACCCATGTTATCCTGTGTACCTTCCCCTCTTGCCACATCCTGTTTCTGTGCCATCTCCATATTGAATTGTATACTCTTGATTTATGTAAGCCACATTGTGCCTGCTTATGTGGGAAAGTGTGGGGTACAAATGCAACAAAAATAAATAAAAATAAACGCCAAGACACCCATAGGAATATAATGTGCGTCTCAGCGTTTACTGCCAGCTGACTCCTACCATGAGCTAAAAACACTACCGCGGCTTAGTAAAAGACCCCCTAAGCCATTAGGACTAGATTCAGTAAATAGCACTCAAAAAAAGGGCACTGAAAAAAATCTGCGTGGAATGCTATTCTATAAACAGTGCACCAAGTTGGGTGCTTACAGCTGATTTCCATGCCAAACTTTGGGCACGAGGATTAAAACCTGGTGTGCAATGTAAGTGCACATCTTTAGTGAATACTCCTGACCCACCTATGCTCCTCACCTAGCCACACTCCCTTTTGAGATGCACACTGTAAGATTTGCATGCGCATCTTTATAGAATAACTCTTAGCAAGATGCACACCAAAATCCAAATTGTTGCCTATTAGAGCCAATAATTGATAGCTAGCACCCAATCATTGGCGCTAATTGGCTTATTAGACAATTTAGGTGCAAATGCATCTCAGGATAGCATGCAATTTTGCATGTGGAAATTTGCACACTATTTATAGAAGTCAGGGGTTAATGTGTGGTTAACACATGGAAGCAGGCTACCATGTGACTGCATTGAGGGAGGTTTTTTTTTGGTAGTGTACCTGTTTCCATGCGTTTAACTGTGCATTACTCAATTTTTCTTTCAGGGGAGGACGTGGCATGGGCAGAGATTCTGAATAAACAAAAAATCCCTAACTTCACTGGTAGAAATCCTGACTGGAATAAATCAAAACCAGGAAAATGTACTAATACAATCAGAAATTTTAATATATTAAGAGGAGCACCCACAGAGATGTAGACACCCATGTGGTAGTCCATCAAGACCACTATCAGGTGAAACATAGCACTTCATTCATTGGGTCACTAACTCTTGCTGTGAAGGGTTCATAAGATAAGTGACAAGTTCTTAAAGTTTTTTGAACTGTATCTTCTTTGTTATGAAAGCTGGCCAATATGGTTTAAATTGCAGTGCATTTGCTCGATCAGTGTTCAGGGCGCACGATTGCACTAAGCACAAAATACCACATCATTGCACTATATCACAACAAGAGTGAGCGACCCAATGAATGAAGTGCTATGTTTCACCCGATAGTGGTCTTGATGGACTACCACGTGGGTGTCTAAATCTCCGAGGGTGCTCCTTTTAATATATTAAAATTTCTGATTGTATTAGTGCATTTTCCTGGTTATGGGCAGAGATTCAGCATGGAAGCATTTGCCAGCTAGCATGTTTCACTTACTGCATGCTAACACAGTTAGCACAGGAGCACTTACCCCTGGATTCTAATAGCGCGCCTAGCATCCATGCTAAACTCTATGTGTATTCTATACCAATGCGTGTGGCTTAATTGTCTTAACAAGCTAATCAGCATTGATAGCAGCACATAAGCAAAAATGAGCACTAATTGGCAATAATTAGAATTTACGCGCAGAGCTCATTAAGCGTATTCTGTAACGAACTGTGCCTAAATTCTAATGCATGCAGCTTAAAAGGGGTGTGGTCATGGCAGGGAAATGAGCATTTCATGGGCGTTCCAAAATGTTATGCTCATAGTTATAGAATATAAACTCGGGTATACACATAAAGTATCACATACCATGTAAATGAGTTTTTCTTGTTGGGCAGACTGGATGGACCATCATTTACTATGTTACTATCCAGCTTATAATCGAAAGTGATCGCCGGCCATCTTCTGGGAGATGGCCGGCGATTTCTTAAAAGCGGAAAAATCGATATAATCGAAAGCGGCATTTTTGACAGCATCGCCGCTTTCCTGTCGCTTCGCCGGTGAAAGTTCAAGGGGGTGTGTCGGTAGATTAGCGAAGGTGGGACATGGGCGGGCATGGGCGTGGCTACCAGATGTCCGGCTTTTGCCGATAATGGAAAAAAAAGCGGTGTTAAGCAGTATTTCACCATGTTTACTTGGTCCTTTTATTTTCACGACCAAGCCTCAAAAAGGTGCCCCAACTGACCAGATGACCACTGGAGGGAATGGGGATGACCTCCCCATACTCCCCCAGTGGTCACCAACCCCCTTCCATACTAAAAAAATAAAACTAAAAACCTTTTTTGCCAGCCTGTATGCCAGCCTCAAATGCCGTACCTACCTCCATGACAGCAGAATGTGTTGTATCCTCCGACAGCCTTTCCCTGGTTGCGATGTGGCTCTCGGGTGAGTGTGACACCTTTTCTGTTAGGTGCCCTGCAGAGTCACATTAGCAATGCATTGTGGTGGGTGTAGGGTACTGGGCTCTACTCCCATGCTGCTTTCCCCCCTGCTAAATGGGTCAGAGTGTGCCCTGTTTTGTTTCATGTTGTAGTCCATGCGGTAGTGGCCATTTTTGTAAGCCAGTTTTAGTTCCCTTTCCTGTGTTTGCCATGTTAGAGAACATAGTTCTTACCTTGAATGGTGCTGAAAGAGGGCATTGTACACCATTGTGCCAGCTCTGACCTACTGCTAATATTAGTACCAGGTGACCCTTTGCCAGTGGGGCACAACCTCTGATCTGCAGTTAACTGTGAGTAAACGTGGTTATTTCAAGAAAGGACTTTTTCAGAGAGATTAGTCTTCAGGTGTGAACTGGTGTGCCAAAGTTATACAGCAGCAATAAGTCCTAGAGGCTGTACGCAGGTCCCTGGATCAATTTTAGTGGGTGCAGTACATTTGTGGGTAGTGGGTTGGGGGGGGGGGGTTGTGGGGGCTCAGCTCCCAAAGTAAGGGAGCTATGCACGTGGGAGCTTTTCTGAAGTCCACCGCAGTGACCCCTAGGGTGGCTGGTTGGTGTCCTGGCATGTCAAGGGGGCCAGTGCACTAAAAATGCTGGCTCCTCCCACGGCCAAATGCCTTGAATTTGGCTGGGGTTTGAGATGGCCGACATAACTTTCCATTATCGCTGAAACTCCATTTGGCCGGGCTAAACCATATTATCGACAAAAAAGATGGCTGGCCATCTTTTTCGATAATACGGTTCCAGCCAGCTGTAGCGCCGCCGCCAACATAGATCGCTGGCGATCTATTTGGCCGGCGACGTTTGATGATGCCCCTCCATGTTAATATGGTCCAGAACGTGTAAATCTATGTGCAGGGATTTATGCCACGTGTTCATTGGTGTAAATGGAGGCATGTAGTTTTAGGTACTGGACTATCAACTAAGCGTATTCAATATACCCAGTGGAGATCCTAGGTCGGTTGCCACCCCGGGGTAGATCACCGCTGCGCACCTTCCCCCCCCCCCCCCCCGGTGCAGTGGCGTCCATACCCCCAGGGTGCCTGGCGCAATGACACCCCTTTCCCCAGCGCATCAAGCCCCCCTGGGTGCATTCTTGGCTGCTGGAGGGTGCAGAGAGCAGCCGCACGACTGTCGGCTCCACTGGCTCCCTGCTCCCTCTGCCCCGGAACAGGAAGTAACCTGTTCCGGGGCAGAGGGAGCAGGGAACTAGTGGAGCCGACAGGCGCGCGGCTGCTCTCTGCACCCTCCAGCAGCGTGCACCCAGGGCGGACTGCCCCCACCACCCCACCCTTGCTACGCCTCTGAATATACCACACCTAAATCTTATAGAATGTGCTTAGGTGGTGGAAATGTTTTCCATGCGGATTTTTTAAAGCGCTATGTATAGAATCTGGCCCTTAGCATCACTTAAATAGGAGGCTGTAGGTGCTCTCGTGTTAACTGTGGTGAAGTACTACACACTAATTGCCATTTTAATGTAGGACCAGCATTTGCTCTATGCTGTGTAAAAGTTTGCAGCTACTGTGCAGTATATTCCCCAAGTTAAGCCACCGTAATAACAAATCTAAACCACAGCTTAGTAAAATGGCCCTTTAGTTATTCATCTGTATTGCTTTTGTTAGGTGTAAGAGACAAACAGAACAGCGGCCTCATTGCAGAACCAATGTGATGCCAGTTTAAATGTTATCTAAATCCATAATTCTAAGGATCAATTAATCTTTCTTTTCATTTGTTTTTTTAAATTCTGGGTTCTAGGTGTTCAAATTCCAGATATGGCTGAAGATACATTCTGCATCACTGCTTATATAGGTCCATTTTCAACAAGAAAAAATATTGCAGCCATTAAGTTGATTTTCTTTTGACTTTTAGCATCAAGGACATGGGTCTTTAGGGTTTTAGTTTAGTACTTTTCTCTTATGTATTGTTGCAATTTTATGCCTCATTGTGGAGCAAGAGAATGTCTGTATCACCACCAAACAAGTTTTTCTTTGCAGCTTTTTATCCACGTCTCCCAGATTGTATTGAGAGTACAATATTCCTCTGTTGTAAGCAGAATAATTTTTGATGAGAGAAGAAAAAGAAAGAAAAAAACAGAGGTACTTACACAATCCCATTGGTTGAAATATAAATAGTGGGGTGCCTTCAGTGTGAATTATACATTCTCTATTGTTTGGCTTGCCCTTGAAAAATGAAGCTTAACATTTCTGAAACATACAGATATCAAACAATGTTGTTTCAATGTGTTGATTTAAACTCTTGCATTATGTTCTTTGACACTTTAAGCATTTTAGGGGCATAATTATAAGCATGCCTAACCATTAAGATGTATTATTTTATTAATAACTCATGCTATTTAAGCACAGTTCCCATTTTATGCAATGAAACTTATGTACTAATAACATGGCTTAACATTAAAATATCACATCTTAACAGTGTGGTACTTTGATAACTTACCCCCAGAGATGTTTAGTAACAAAGTATTTGTATTTTGTTACAGTACTTAAGTACAATTGGCAGTACTTTTACTTGTAACGAGTCACTTTTTTTTTGCAAGTAAATATAACTAGTAACAAGTTATATTTAAGCTGGACTGTTTTACTTAGTAACAAAGTACAAATTTGGAAAGTAGTTTTAATTGAATTGAAAAATGAATTTGCGTAGTTATTGTTAATAGTATGTAATTTATCTTTAAAATCAAGCATGGCACCAGAAGATTGGAGAGTGGCCAATTTAACGCTGATTTTTAAAAAAAGGTTCCAGAGGTGATCTGGGAAATTATAGACCGGCGAGCCTGACGTCAGTGCTAGGCAAAATGGTAGAGACTATTATAAAGAACAAAATTACAGCACATATTCAAAAGCATGGATTAATGAGACAAAGACAACATGGATTTAGTGAAGGGGAAATTTTGCCTCACCAATCTACTACATTTCTTTGAAGGGGTGACCAAACATGTGGATAAAGGTGAACTGGTTGATATTGTGTATCTTGATTTTCAAAAGGCATTTGACAAAATACCTCATGAAAGACTCCAGAGGAAACTGGAGAGGAGGGAGTGTTCTATTGTGGATTAAAAACTGGTTGAAAGATAGAAAACAGAGAATAGGGTTAAATAGTCAGTATTGTCAATGGAGAAGCGTAGATAGTGGGGTTTCCCAAGAGTCTGTGCTGGGGCTGCTGCTTTTTAACATATTTAGAAATGATCTAGAGATGGGAGTAATTAGTGTGGTAATTAAATTTGCTGATGACACAAAGAGGGGCATAATCGAATGAAAACGTCTATCTCCATGGGCGTTTATCTCCGAGAACGGGTCCGTGAAGGGGCGGACCGAACCGTATTTTCGCAAAAAATAGACGTCCATGTTTTATTCGACAATTTGTGAGCTGGGCGTTTTTGTTTTTCAGCGATAATGGAAAATGAAAGCGCCTAGCTCAAAAACGAATAAATCAAAGGCATTTGTTCGTGGGAGGGGCCAGGATTCGTAGTGCACTGGTCCCCCTCACATGCCAGGACACCAACCGGGCACCCTAGGGGGCACTTAAAAAAAAAAAAAAAAGTTAAAGAGCTCCCAGGTGCATAGCACTCTTCCCTTGTGTGTTGAGCCCCCCAAATCCCCCTCAAAACCCACTGCCCACAAGTCTACACCATTACTATAGCCCTAAGGGGTGAGGGGGGCACCTACATGTGGCTACAGTGGGTTTGGGGGGGTTGGACGACTAAGCATTAAGCAGCACAATTGTAACAGGTAGGGGGGATGGGCCTGGGTCCACCTGCCTGAAGTCCACTGCACCCCCTAACAACTGCTCCAGGGACCTGCATACTGCTGCCAGGGAGGTGGGTATGACATTTGAGGGTGAAAATAAAAAGTTGTGAAACATCATTTTTTGTGGTAGGAGGGGGTTAGTGACCACTGGGGGGGGTCAGGGGAGGTCATCCCCGATTCCCTCCGGTGGTAATCTGGTCATTTAGGGCACTTTTTGGGGCCTTATTCGTGAAAAAACAGGGTCCAGGAAAAGTGCCCTAAATTCTAGCTACAAACGCATACTTTTTTTCCATTATCGGCGAAAGGCTCCCATCTCTGTTCGGGTGATAACCATGCCCCAGTCCCGCCTTCACCATGCCTCCGACACACCCCGTCAACTTTGTACGCTTCCGCGATGGAGTGCAGTTGAAAACGTCCAAGTTCGGCTTTCGATTATACCGCGTTATTCATTTTTGTGAGATAAACGTCCATCTCCCGATTTAGGTCGGAACTTGGGCGTTTTTTTCATTCGATTATAAGCAGGAAAGTTATTCAAAGTTATTAAATCACAAAAGGATTGTAAAAAATTACAAGAGACCCTTACGAGACTGGCAGGGCCTGTCTTAGCAAGTGCGGGGCCCTATGCAGACCAATTTGTGTTGGATTATTTGTAGTAAATAATTAGCAGATTTTAGTACACACAGCTTCAGCTTTAGAAATGTTAATTTCTTTCTTCATCTCTCTCTCATTCACCCCAGAATAATTCACTGCTGAGTCACTTTAAAGTTGAAGTAACAAAACATCTGTTTACTCACAGTTTGTAGTTAGATTATAATCAGACAGGCTTATATATACATATTACTATACATTTGTCTTATCAGCTCCTTCCATGTGCTTAGATGGTAATGGATGCTCACACCACCATAGATCCTCTCAGGTTAGGAGAGATCATGAGCTCCATGTGCTCCATGTGCTGCATCTGCTGCATCTATACCCCCACAGGAAGTTGCATAGCAGTGTGACCTCTCTAAGTAATTCACATCAGAGGTCACAGAGTAATCACAGAGAAATAATAGGTGACAGTCAATGCATGTAAAATACAATTACATTCCAACAAACCCCTTCTCATGCATAACTGTCATGCAATTATTTATTCATACAAAGTCCAAGCTTTATACGCAGATTCACAAAATGTTCTCTGGGTAACGGTTTGGTCATGATGTCAGCTGTCATCTCACTGGTGTGACAATAGTGTAGACTGATGACCCCTTCTTTTGCCAACTCTCGCACGTTGTGGTATTTCGTTGCGATGTGCTTGGTGCGTGACTGAACCTTGTCATTCTGTGACAGTCGGATGCAGCTCTGATTATCTTCCATTATCTGGATTGGTCTCTTTTCAGCTATTCCGAAATCCAGCAAAAGTTTTTCAATCCACATCAGTTCTCTGCACGCTTCCGATACGGCCACGTATTCAGCTTCTGTAGAAGACAAACTCACAATACTTTGTTTATGACTGGCCCATGAAATTTGTACATTTCCATACATAAACACATATCCACTTGTGGATTTATAATTAGAATGATCCCCTGCCCAATCTGAATCACAGTAACATATTAGTTTTGGATTACTATTGGCTGAAATCTTTAATTTACAATCAATGGTACCCTTTAAATACCTTACCATCCTTTTAACTGCAGTCCAATCTGATTTGGTAGGTGAGCTGACCCTTCTGCTCAAAATTCCTACTGCATTTGCTATATCAGCCCTGTATGTGGTAGCTAGATATAAAAGCTTACCTATGGCTGATCTATATTGGATGTTATCTGGTAAAGGTTCTCTTACTGTTTCATCCTTCAGAAAATCAGTGATCATGGGAGTGCTTACAACTTGGGCATCTTGCATACCTAAACTTTCAATAAGCTCATTTATTTTCTGCTTCTGGCTTAGAAGATAAGAACCATCATTTTGTTTCTCAATTTCTATACCAAGATAGTATGACACATTACCAAGTTCTTTTATCTCAACATTGAGGTTTAAACACTTTACAATGTCCTTGTACTCTTGCTCACTTTTGCTTGCAATGAGCAGATCATCAACAAAAGCCAAAATGTATGCATATTGTCCATTTGTGCACCTAGTGTACAAGCATTTATCTGCTTCACCTTGCTTAAATCCTAAATTTGTCAATATTTCATGCAATTTTTCATTCCAACATTTTGCACTTTGCTTTAATCCATAAAGACCTTTGTTTAATTTACACACTAGCTGTCTTTGTTTTGTATTTATGAAACCTGTTGGCTGTTCCATGTACAAGTCTTCAGTTATTTCTCCATGAAGAAACGCTGTTTTCACATCAATGTGTTTGACTTGCATGCCTTTTGAGACTGCAATGCTCAGAAGTGTTCTGATTGTCGTGTGTTTCACTACAGGTGCAAACACTTCATCAAAATCTTCTCCATATTTTTGAAGATATCCCTTTGCGACTAATCTGGCTTTATACCTTTCCACTTTTCCTTGTGCATTCCTTTTTAACTTGAATACCCATTTGCATCCTATAGCTTTCTTGCCAGGAGGTAATTTTGTAAGAATCCAAGTATTATTTTTATCCAATGCATCAATTTCTTCTTGTGCAGCTTTATGCCATTCAGCAGCTTCTTCTGCTGGCATTTTCTCAATCTCATCCCATGTTAAGGGCTCTTGAGCTTCTGCTGACTTTGTTAGGTAAGACAGTCTTGGGGGTGGAACACCTTTGTTTTCCCTGGATGAGCGTCTGACAACAGGTTGGTCTGACCTTTCCGCATCCTCTAAATCTGAGAGTTCTTCTCCAATTGATTCCCCTTCTCCAACTGTACTGTCTTCTTCAATGATCCTTTCTGTGTCTGCTTCCTCTGCCTGTTCCTCGTTAGATACAGATGAGTTGCTTTCAGACATCTGCCTTGGTATGGCATTTATATACACTGGCATGTCTATTATGGTTCTAGTTTCATATTCTGGATGATAAGGCTCATCTGGGATAATCCAGCCTTTATCAACCCTTTTGTTTTCATCAAAATATGTAACATGTCTTATGCCAACAATGCCAGTTTTCAGATTCAAAATTCTATATCCTTTGTGTCCTGGAGCATAGCCAACTAAAATGCCCCTTTCTGTTGTGGAATCCAGCTTATGCCTTCTTTGCTTTGGTATATGAGCATATGCTGTACTTCCAAATGTTCTTATGTGTGACAGGTTTGGCTTCCTACCATGCCATGTCTCATGTGGTGTGCGCTCAGCGCCTTTAGTTGGCATTCTATTTTGTAGGTACACTGCTGTGAGAATGGCTTCCCCCCATAGTCTTTTAGGGAGATTGCTATCTGACAGCATACACCTGGTCATTTCCACAAGTGACCTAAATTTTCTCTCTGCAACAGAATTTTGCTCTGGTGTATAAGCTACTGTTGTGATATGTTGAATGCCTTCTTGTTCTAGAAATGTGTGCATGCTTTGTGAAGTGAACTCACCACCATTGTCGGTCTGAAGAACCTTTGGTTTTCTTTCAAATTTATTGCTCACCATGGCTACGTATTTCTTCAGCATGTCTGTGACTTGACTTTTTTCTTTCAGCAAATAGGCCACACAATATCTAGAGAAATCATCCAAGAATATTAGTACAAATCTGTTATTTCCCAATGATGGGATATTAAACGGTCCACATAAGTCACTGTGTATTAAGTCCAGTACTTTATTACTCCTATTTCCTGTGTATGCAGGAAATGAGGGTCTCACACCTTTTTGAGTAACACAGTCTATGCATTTCTCCATTTTACCAGCATCTGCACTTATCTGAATGCCGGTGGCCAGTTGCTTACTGTAAAGATCCTGGATCACCTTAGAATCACGATGTCCCAGGCGGCGGTGCCAGATTTCCAGACTACATTTACCATCATTCTTCCTTACTTGCGCCATATGTGAGGCTTCACCTGAAATGCTCAGTTTATAAACATCATTATGCATAAAAGCTTCAGCATACACTTCATCATTTTTAGAGATTGTGCACTTACTGTTTTCAAAATGAATCACAAATCCCTTCTTATCTAATGTAGATACACTAAGCATATTGCAAACTGCTTGGGGAATATACAAGACATCACTTACAGGAATTTCTTTAACTTCATTTGACACTTTGCATTTTAAGAATCCAATACCTTTTGCTTGGATCTTAGCAGTCCCTGCGTTTGCAGTTTTAAGAATACCTTCCTCTGGACACATTTCCTGAAAGAAATCCTTACAATTGGTTAAATGGCATGTGCTCCCCGAATCCAAAATCCAAGTACTTTCATTTGAATTATTATTTACCATAGTCAAAGATTTTTCTGCCATTAGAAAGCCCTTGTGTTTATCTTTGTCCTTCATACATTTCCTGGTTTGAAAATTCTTTAGTTCCATTGGCTTAGGTGAGCTAGAGGGAGTGTTTTGTGTTTCCTTACACCATTCAGATACATGTCCCTCCTTTCCACATAAGTAGCAAATCAGCTTGCCCTTGGGTGGAGTTTTCCCATAGCTCCGCCTTCCTCTGTTCTTTGCCAAGAAATTTGTTTCATTTCTCTCTGACTTGCTTTGAGAACACATCTCCTCAGAATCATTTATTATGCATTCCTGCCTTAGTTTTGATGTTGCCTGTTCAAAAGATTGCCCTTCAATGGCCTCATTTACAGACCTAAAAACATCAAACTTCTTTGATAGTGAGGTAAAAAGAAATGCTCTTTTCAATGCATCACACATGGGAATTCCTGAAAGTTCTAGCTTTTGAAATGAAGACATAAGATGCATAATGTGATCATTACATTCATTTTTATCCCTTAATTTGGTTTCATTCAACTCTGCCAACCAAATTGGTTGCTGCTTTGCATATGTAGTTGCATACATAGTTCTCAGCTTATATAAAATGTCCTTTGGTGTATCTTTTCCCTCCACTAATATGGCTTGTTTCTCTGAGAGAGCTTCCAAAAGCATGCACTTCACATAATAGTTTGCATTGTCCCATTCAGCCATATTTTCAGCTGTTCTGTCTTGGTCTAAGCATATATTTAATCCTTTTGCTCGAAGGAGACATATGAATCTTAGTTCCCACTGCTGATAATTAAACTCAGTTAATCTAGGCACCTTGAGAGAATAGAAAAATGGTGAATTTCCTCCCTCAGCCATTTTCTTAGCCTTCTGTCTGCTGTGTGGGGGGAGAGAGAGACAGACTGAATCTTTCCTTTAAAACTTAAGAGAAAAATGTGGCCTTTTTTTTTCTGCCTGGTAATATTTCTCTTCTTTTTCAATTCCTGGCCCTGGGCCCATAACCCTTTTGTTGGATTATTTGTAGTAAATAATTAGCAGATTTTAGTACACACAGCTTCAGCTTTAGAAATGTTAATTTCTTTCTTCATCTCTCTCTCATTCACCCCAGAATAATTCACTGCTGAGTCACTTTAAAGTTGAAGTAACAAAACATCTGTTTACTCACAGTTTGTAGTTAGATTATAATCAGACAGGCTTATATATACATATTACTATACATTTGTCTTATCAGCTCCTTCCATGTGCTTAGATGGTAATGGATGCTCACACCACCATAGATCCTCTCAGGTTAGGAGAGATCATGAGCTCCATGTGCTCCATGTGCTGCATCTGCTGCATCTATACCCCCACAGGAAGTTGCATAGCAGTGTGACCTCTCTAAGTAATTCACATCAGAGGTCACAGAGTAATCACAGAGAAATAATAGGTGACAGTCAATGCATGTAAAATACAATTACATTCCAACAATTTGGTGGGGCCCCATCCTAGCCCTGCCCCACCGTAGTCCCGCCCCACTGTAGCCCCGCCCCTACCCTAGCTCCACCCCATTGATAAGATTATTCCATTTTTAGAACATTTTTTATTTATGAAATTTCAAATAAAGACAAATGAAGCTAAACTTGTACAAAAAAACTGATTGAAATAATAAGCACAATGCTATCATGAAACCTCCCCTCCCCAGAAATTATTCAGTTCAAGTCCACTACAATTAGTAGTTCCATTTCTCATAACAAAGGAGAATAAAGGAAAAATATTAAGAAAAGATTCAGTACGTTCAAATTCCCCTATTACTCTGTAACCCATATATGCAATAAAATAAAAATGAAATGAAAAGATATACAATAAAATAAAGTGATGTGTGAAATATAATGTACAATATAAAAACATATAGACCACCAAGGTATTAAAATAGTTTTAAAATATATACCACAGCTCTCTGACTCAAGAAGACTCCGACTCTGTCTGTCATCCATAATTGTCTGACAACACACAGAAAAAAAATAAGTAAAAACAAATTGTCACAATTAATACCTTATACACCAATATACCAGCCATACGGAAAATGCAGACCGTCAACAATATGAAGCTAGCAAGGGATCATAATATCACAATTCTCATGTAGAGCCACAAAACACCCTTTTAGAGGTAGTGTGTCATGATTTAGGCTCTACACCCTTTCTGATGTTTGGTGCCACCTTAGTAAGGCCAACACACAATTTCTCCACTGCAAAACACTATGCACAAACTTGTGCAAAAACCAGTGCTTTTTTTGTGCCGGTACGCAACGGTACGGCGTACCGGCACCTTTTTTTGCCCGCCCCGCCCCCCCCTCCCCGTGACACTCCGGGCGAGTCCTGCACTTAGTTTTTTTTTTTTAAGACTCAGAACGCGCGAACGATGCAGCCGGCAGCGATTGAAAGAGGCTGTCTGGGCTGGCGTCTGCGTCAGAGCTTCCCTCACCCTCTGCGAGTCCCGCGAAACAGGAAGTTGTAACAACGAAGGCAGGACTCGCAGAGGGTGAGGGAAGCTCCGACGCAGACGCCAGCCCAGACAGCCTCTTTCAATCGCTGCCGGCTGCATTGTTCGCACGTTCTGAGTCTTAAAAAAAAAAAACCTAAGTGCAGGACTCGCCCGGAGTGTCGCGGGGGGGGGGGGGGGGGGAGGATTGGGGAGAGAAAGAGGGAAACCAACAGAGGGAAGGATTGGGGAGAGAGAGAAAGAGGGAAACCAACAGAGGGAAGGATTGGGGAGAGAGGGAAAGAGGGAAACCAACAGAGGGAAGGATTGGGGAGAGAGAGAAAGAGGGAAACCAACAGAGGGAAGGATTGGGGAGAGAGGGAAAGAGGGAAACCAACAGAGGGAAGGATTGGGGAGAGAGGGAAAGAGGGAAACCAACAGAGGGAAGGATTGGGGAAAGAGGGAAACCAACAGAGGGAAGGATTGGGGAGAGAGAGAAAGAGGGAAACCAACAGAGGGAAGGATTGGGGAGAGAGGGAAAGAGGGAAACCAACAGAGGGAAGGATTGGGGAGAGAGGGAAAGAGGGAAACCAACAGAGAGAAGGATTGGGGAGAGAGAGAAAGAGGGAAACCAACAGAGGGAAGGATTGGGGAGAGAGGGAAAGAGGGAAACCAACAGAGGGAAGGATTGGGGAGAGAGGGAAAGAGGGAAACCAACAGAGGGAAGGATTGGGGAAAGAGGGAAACCAACAGAGGGAAGAATTGGGGAGAGAGGGAAAGAGGGAAACCAACAGAGGGAAGTATTGGGGAAAGAGGGAAACCAACAGAGGGAAGGATTGGGGAGAGAGAGAAAGAGGGAAACCAACAGAGGGAACGATTGGGGAGAGAGGGAAACCAACAGAGGGAAGGATTGGGGAGAGAGGGAAAGAGGGAAACCAACAGAGGGAAGGATTGGGGAAAGAGGGAAACCAACAGAGAGAAGGATTGGGGAGAGAGAGAAAGAGGGAAACCAACAGAGGGAAGGATTGGGGAGAGAGGGAAAGAGGGAAACCAACAGAGGGAAGGATTGGGGGGAGAGAGAAAGAGGGAAACCAACAGAGGGAAGGATTGGGGAGAGAGGGAAACCAACAGAGGGAAGGATTGGGGAGAGAGAGGGAAACCAACAGAGGGAAGGATGGGGAGAGAGAGGGAAAACAGATGGAAGGATTGGGGAGAGAGGGGAAAAAACAGATGGAAGGATTGGGGAGAGGGGAAAACAGATGGAAGGATGGGGAGAGAGGGGAAAAACAGATGGAAGGATGGGGAGAGAGGGGAAAAACAGATGGAAGGATGGGGAGAGAGAGGGAAAACACAGATGGAAGGATTGGGGAGAGAGGGAAAAACAGATGGAAGGATGGGGAGAGAGAGGGAAAACAGATGGAAGGATGGGGAGAGAGAGGGGAAAAACAGATGGAAGGATGGGGAGAGAGAGGGGGAAAACATGGAAGGATGGGGAGAGAGAGAGGGAAAACGGAAGGATGGGGAGAGAAAGAGGGAAGACGCTGGATGGAAGAATGCAGAAAGAAATAGGGGAGACACTGGAAGGATGGGGAGAGAAAGCAGAGCTGCTGGATGGAAAAGGGGAATAGAGAAAGACTGGAGAATAAGAGGAAGGGGCATGGGGAGAACAAGGGTGAGGAAAAGATGAAAAGCCACAGGTAGATGAAGGAAATTAAAGAATGGATAGTAAGAATGAATTAAATCTGGACAGAGAGAGAGCCTGAAAAATATTGAAGAAAGCAAAGAAAAAGGAGACAAAAATGACAAATGGCACAGAAGAGTTAAGCGAAAACAAAGGAAAGCAGAATCACAGACTGGGACCAATATGGAAAGAAAAACAGTCACCAGACAACAAAGGTAGAAAAAAATCATTTTATTTTCATTTTAGTGTTTGTAATATGTCCAATTTGAGAATTTACATTGGCTGTCTTATTTTGCACTGGGTATACTGGAGCTGTAAGAGCTTACAGAGATTATTTATCATGAAAAAAAATCACGTTATTTTTTTCTCCTATAGTACTATAATATTTTCAATGATGTCTGTTTATATGCGCCATGGCTGGTATAGGGGGTGTGGTTAATGTGGGTGTGGCTATCATAGGGGTGGAGCCATATGTGGTGACCCCGCCCATAATGAGTACCGGCACCTTTTTTTCTACAAAAAAAGCACTGGCAAAAACACACTCATAACCTTAACAAACCATAAACAGCACTAATTCCAAGGACAGAACGAGCTACAACCTTATGCGTGGCGTGGAAAGGCAACTGTAATTACACCTGGCTCTAAAACACCAGTGCACAACCTAGTGAAAAAAAACAAACAAAAAGGGATTCAAACTATACGCTAGCAGAATACTGCACCTTCCTTGATCACACCTGAAAAACACATGAAGGCAAAATACTGAACTGGAAAGTTACCTCAAGAAGTCAGACTCAGCATGCAGCAATACTACAAAAATTGAAACGTACATGAAACATATCACAGATGCACATTTCCAAAAACTGACATATTCCAATTAATAAATCCTGAATAAAATAGTTTTTTCTACCTTTGTTGTCTGATGACTTTGCTTTTCTGATCATGCTGGCTCAGTATCCGATTGTGCTGCTATCTGTCCTCTTAACTCCGTTTCCAGGGCTTCCTTTCCATTTATTTCTTTACTTTCCGCCTTTCTTCTTCATTTCTTGCCCTACATCCGTAAGTAAAAGCTGGGTCCTCCGCAGACTTGACTGTCCAGTGGATCCAGCTTCTGCCTATTTTCTATATCCATGTGCACTTTTTCTCCTCTCTTCCTTTTCCCTCACTTCATCTCCTTCCTCACTCTTCCCTCGCCTCCATCCTTGTTCAGCATTTCTTCTCTCTCCTCCATCCACCCATGTCCAGCGACCCTCCTGTCCCCCCTGCCATCCATCTATGTCCAGCAACCCCCCCTGTCCCCTCTGCCCTCCCCTGCCATCCACCTATGTCCAGAAACCCCCTCCCCTGCTATCCCCCCATGTCCAGTGACCCTCCTGTGCCCCCTGCCCTCCCCTGCCATCCACCTATTTCCAGAAACCCCCCTCCCCTGCCATCCACCCATGTCCAGCGACCCTCCTGTGCCCCTGCCCTCAACCTATGTCCAGAAACCCCCTCCCCTGCCATCCACCCATGTCCAGTGACCCTCCTGTGCCCCCTGCCCTCAACCTATGTCCAGAAACCCCCTCCCCTGCCATCTACCCATGTCCAGCAACCCTCCTGTGCCCCCTGCCCTCCCCTGCCATCCACCTATTTCCAGAAACCCCCCTCCCCTGCTATCCCCCCATGTCCAGCGACCCTCCTGTGCCCCCTGCCCTCCCCTGCCATCCACCTATTTCCAGAAACCCCCCTCCCCTGCCATCCACCCATGTCCAGCGACCCTCCTGTGCCCCCTGTCCTCCCCTGCCCTCCACCCATGTCCAGCGACGTGACTCTCCTCGTTCCCCTGCTCCCCCTCCCTCCAGCCACCTGAGCCCCCCTCCCGTCTGAGCCCCCCCCCCTCCCCGACCCGTCAAACGACCCTCTTGTACCACCCGACCTGCCGGCACCTCACCTGACCCAGCATTTTTAAAAAATCTACAAGCGGCGGTGCCTCGCTTCTGTAAAAGAAGAAAAATCGCTCGTCCATTGGCCGGCCTTCCCTCATGTCCCGCCCTTGCGGAAGTTACATCAGAGGGCGGGACATGAGGGAAGGCCGGCCAATGGATGAAGCGATTTTTCTTCTTTTACAGACGCGAGGCACCGGACCACCGCTTGTAGATTTTTAAAAAATGCTGGGTCAGGTGAGGTGCCGGCGGGTCAGGTGGTAGAAGAGGGTCGTTTGGCGGGTCGGGCAAGGGGGGCTCAGATGGGGGAGGGGCTCAGATGGCTGGAGGGAGGTGGAGCAGGGGAACGAGGACTGGAGAGTCATGTTGTTGGGCATGGAGGGCAGGCGAGCGGTGGTCGGAGAGGCGAGGCAGACTTGAGGCGCGCCGCGCGGGGCCCCCTTAGGCGCGGGGCCCTATGCGGCCGCCTCAGTCGCCTCTGCCTAAGACCGGCCCTGGAGACTGGGCATCCAAATGGCAGATTCCATTTAATGTGAACAAGTGCAAAATGATGCATGTGGAAAGAGGAACCTGAATTATAGATACACAATGCAAGGATCCACATTAGGAGTCACCGACCAGCAAAGGGATCTAGGTGTCATCATTGATGCTATGTTGAAACTCTGCTCAGTGTGCGGCGGTGGCAAAAAAGCAAAAAGTATATTAGGTATTATTAGGAAAGGAATGGAAAACAAAAATGAGGAAATTATAATGCCTTTATATCACTCCATGGTGCGACCACACCTCAAATATTGTGTGCAATTCTGGTCACTGCATCTAAAAAAAAAATATAATGGATTTCGAAAAGGTACAGAGAAGAGTGATGAAAATGATAAAGGGGATGGGATGACTTCCCTAGGTGGAAAGGCTAAAACGGCTAGGGCTCTTCAGCTTGGAGAAAAGACAACTGAGGGGAGATATGATAGAGATCTATAAAATACTGAGTGAAGTGGAACGGGTAGACGCGAATCACTTGTTTACTCTTTCCAAAAATACTACGACTAGGGGGCATGCAGTAAAGCTACAAAGTAGTAAATTTAAAACGCATCAGAGAAAATATTTCTTCATTCAAAGTGTAATTTAAACTCTGGAATTCATTACCAGAGAATGTAGTAAAAGCAGTTAGCTTAGTGGGGTTTAATAAAGGTTTGGATAGCTTCCTAAAAGAAAAGTTCATAAGCCATTATTAAAATGGTCTTGGGGAAAATTCACTGCTTATTTCTCGGATATGCAGTATAAAATGTATTGTATTGTTTTGGGATCTTATCAGGTACTTGTAACCTGGCTTGGCCACTGTTGGAAACAGGATGCTGGGCTTGATGGACCTCCGATCTGTCCCTGTATGGCAATACGTAAGTACTTATGTAAAAAAAGTAGTTTCCACCTCTCTGCTTCTCCCCCTCTATATAATTTCCAAGTGATTTCAGACATGGGTTGCAGCTGATTGGGCCCGAATTTCCAAGCTCGCACTAATAAACTACCATGGGAGACATGCGGGACCCACCTTTTTGCAGTGCCGCCACTGCTTCCTGCACCAGGCCTGCCTCTTCGGTATACGTTTGGGACTGGCAAAGGAAGCAATAGCGGAGCTGTAAAGAGCCGGGTCCTACCTGTCTACCTTGATAATTTATTAGCTTGGGCCCAGTGGAGGTGAACAGGAGGGAGACAGAGAGAGATGGGGTGATACTGGATAAAAGGTGGGGAGAGACATGCTATGGGCTGGGAGGAGAGAAAAAATTCGGCAAGACAGGATAGGTGGGGAGGGAGAGAGAAACGAGGCAAGACTGGATGGGAAGGGAAAGAGAGACAGAGAGTGACAGAGAGATGGGGCAATACTGGATAAAGGTGGGGGGGGGGGGGGAGAGAGAGTCAGAGGCTAAGTGCTGGGGAGAGTCAAAGAAATTGGGCAAGACTGGATAGGTGGGGGCATAGGAGTCAACTTTTCCAAATGATTACGGATGCTAAACTCAACAAAAATTACCCCTCCCTGGACATACAGGGTTTGCTCAATATTGAGGGTGCTTAAGCACCTACAGAACTGGAACAGATCAGTGTTGGAGTTGGTTATAGTGGAAGAGGTGAAGAAGAAGAAAATAAATAACACATGGACAGGAGACCCTTGGGAAGAGTGTTAAAAGAAGACAGGAAAGCAGTAACCAGAGATTGGAACCAACAAAATTAGAAAAATTCAATGGCCAGACAGCAAAAGTAGAAAAAAGAATTTTATTTTTAATTTAGGATTCAGTAATGTGGTACCTGTGTTAGTCCACTTTAAAAGTTAATAACTATAAATAAAAACAAAAAATAAAAAATAAGGTGGCATCTTTATATTAGACTATATACAGATTTTTTTTTTTTTTGTTTACTAATTTTTGGAGACCAAAACCTACTTCAGGTCGGGACAGCATACTACTGTAATAGTATGACTGTCCTGACTTAAGGAAGGAGATTTTTGCCTCCAAAAACTTGTCAAAAAATGTAATAATTAGTCCAATAAAAATGTATCACTTATTTTCTGTTTGTTTTATTTGTTAACTTTTAATGTAGCAATTGTAATATGTAAGTTTTTGAAATTTACATTTGCTCTTTTTATATTTTGCATGTTACAAAGTGATGTGTCACTGTTTCTGTTTCTTTGGTTTGCACTTTATGCAGAGTATGGCTTTTCGGTGATTCAGTTTAATTTTTGACTACATATTTCTTAGATTGTGGTTACTTATTCTCTACTTTATGAGGGGCTACCTCTGTTCATGCGTGAAAAAGGCTGGATATTCTGTTAGTATCAAGTGTCTGTGTAGGACTGATCTGTACTAACCCAGCTTGTTGTGTCTTCCAATAGGTGTATTAATGTTCTTCTGCCCACTGCAATGCTCAGTGTTGTTGTTGTTGTTGTTTTTGTTTTCTAGGAAGGACCTTGTGTGATCTCCTGGAAATTTGCTTGTAAACATACTAGATTCTGTGGACGAACTTGTTAAGAATACTTTTTACTTTGTAGTAAAAAAAAGTAGTTTTAAGAGTACTTCACTATTTTTGAAGCCAGTACTTATACTTTTTACTTAGGTTTGTTACTTTTTAAAAATACTTATCTCTGCTTATCCCTTTAATGTTAATTTCTGCTAATTACTGCTAAAGAAGGTTTTTTCAATTCAGCCCTTTCTGGGACATTCTCATAAATTCCTAAATTGCCTTTGTATAGATGACACTGTATTTACATAATTATTTCACAGATTTACCAGTGTGTAGCATTTCCTTGTGCAGACTCAATCTGCTCAAATGTCAAAATGCCAGAAGTTTGAAATTTTGATTTGTGCATCCCCCTTTCAGCTGCGTTAGAATGGGCTGTGTTGCCACACGGCTTAGTAAACAGGAGGGCATATTGGATAACATCGTTAACCCCGTGAACATCCCTTATTGCTCAGTTTTAAAGGATCTTCTTTATCTCGAAGAAAGTCTTTAGTTCTTCAGGGCTAAATAAAACATATTTAGTTCTACCAAGTCTAATCAGACAAGGATAGGCCAGAAGACAAGTAGCTCCAAATTTTTTTGGCAGCACTAATAAGGCCTTCCTCCTTTCCTGCTTTGTTTTTGTGACATCAGGGTAAATCCAAACTTTCTGACCAAAAAATAAGGCTTGTGCATTACAAAATTAGAATCTCATTACTGCATTGAGGGGTCCTTTTACTAAGACACATAAGCGTCTATGCGCACCCAATGAGCGCCAAAATGGAGTTCCCGCGTGGCTATTGTGGTAGTTTCATTTTTGGTGCACGTCCGATATTCGCGGCTGAAAAATAAAGTGACATTTGATGTGTATAGGTCATTACCACCTGGTTACCATGTGAGACTTTACCGCTAGGTCAACGGCTGGCGGTAAGGTCGCAGACCCAAAATGGACACGCGGCAGTTTTGATTTTGCCGCATGTCCATTTTCGGCAAAAATTTTAAAATAGGCCTTTTTTATAGGCGCACTGATAAATGGATCGGCGCGCACCAAAATCTGTGCCTATACTACTGCAAGTCATTTTTCAGTGTACCTTAGTAAAAGGACCCCTGAGATGCTGTTCAAATACAAAGATCACTGAAAGTGTGGCCCTTTGAGATATATCAGTCACTGACTTACAATATTGCAGAGATGTTATTTAAATCTACCTGCATATTTCGAGCTTCTTGCTTTTTGAAGAAACAGGTAAATTTGTCTTTTTATTTTCTGCATTTATACCCCACATTTTCCAACCTATTGTTAGGTTCAATGTGGCATACAGTAAACTTAGAGTATAATGGTTACAGGTTTTGAAGCCGATAAAGGTGACATGTGGTTAGTTCAGTTCTAATCATGAGCTAGAGAAAGGGGATTTAGCCAGTGTTCTGTTTGACTAGGTGGAGTGTTCGGCAAGGAATGTTCTAAAAAAAGTAGGCTTTTGGGTGTTAGATAAGTTAGGTTGTTGTTTATTGAATTTAGGTATTTCGGTAGTGAGTTCTAGAATTTGGTGCAGAAGTAAGCAAAGCTGGTTGAGTGTGTAGATTTGTATTTTAGATCTTGGCATCTGGAAAAGTGGAGGGTGAGGTAAGATCTCAAGTTTTGATGGTTTTGCATATTGGTAGATTTATTAGGCCGGTCATATATTCCAGTGAGAAACCAAAGATTATTCTGTAGGCTAAAAATCAGATTTTGAAGGATATATGTGCTTTGATAGGTAGACAATATAGGTTTTGGAGTAGGGGTCTTGTGCTCTGAAATCATTTTTTGCCATATATGAATCTTGCTGCTGTGTTTTGTGCCGTTTGTAATTTTTTCAAGGTTTGCTCCTTACATCCTGCATAGATCCCATTGCAGTAGCCTGCATGGGCTAGGACCAAGGTTTGGACAAGTGTGTGGAATACATCTCTAGGGAAGTAGTTTTTTATATGTTTTTTTTTCCACATTGTGGGACATTTTCTTTGTAGTGTTTCCTGTTTGCATGTCGAAGGATAGATTGCAATCTATGGTGACTCCTAGGATTTTCGGTTTGTCTGCTATTGGGATGGATGTTCCCATAGCGTCGATAGTCAAGAATCATTTGGTATTGTGTGGTGATGTAAGAATTAGGCAGTGTGTTTTTTCTCTGTTCAGTTTTAGTTTGAAAGCTATTACCCATGATTCCATTGTGTTTATGCTGTCGGTTATTCTGGTTATAATTTCTGATGGGTCTTTATTGAACAGGATACAGATTGACATGTCATCTGCATATATGAAGGGGTTGAAACCTTGTTTGGATAGTGACTGAACTAGGGTCATTAAGTTGTTGTATTGGTGATAATCATAAGTCATGGGGAACTCCGCACTCCGCTTTCCAAGTGGAGATTAATGATTTTGTCTTTACTTGGTAGGACCTGGTGGTAAGAAATCCTTCGAACCATTCAAGCATCTTTCCTCTGATTCCTATTTTATCAAGTATTCTTTGTAGAATTTGATGGTCAACCATGTTGAATGCACTAGACATGTCGAACTGTAGTAGGAGGATGTTGTTTCCAATTGAGATTTGCTGCTTGAATTTGGCCAGAAGTGTAATCAACACTGTTTCTGTGCTATGATGAGGTCTTAATCCTGATTGGGCTCTGTGTAATATAGAGAATTTATTGAGGTAGTCGGTTAGCTGATTGGCCGCTATTCCTTCCATTATTTTGGTCGTTAGCAGTATGGATGCCACTGGTCTGTAGTTGAGGTATCTTTGATGTTTTTCTTGGTGTCTTTTGGGATTGGTGTGAGCATTATGTTGCCCTGTTCTTTTGGGAATCAGCCTTCCTGGAACATGTAGGTGAGAGGTTAGTTGGTCAATGACCTGATTAGGAGATGCTTGTAAATACATGCAAAGCAGCTTACTAGTTCTACATTTTTTTTTGAAAACCTGCATTGTGTGGACATCTTTTGTTGGGCCCCATAGCTAATTTCCGTGTGCAGTTCTCTACAGATCACATTTGTAGCTGTAGAAAAATTGCACTTGAACAGGCTGTAAACCTGTAAGAAATCCTGTGGGTCGGTGCATCAGCTTTAATGTGTGCAGATTGGATTTTTAAAGATGGATATACTGTTTTCCAGCAATATTTGCCCACAGAAAAACATGCACAAACTACAGGTCCTTTTTTTTCACCTTGGGCAGTTTAAAAAAGGAAAATAGGTGCAGCTGAGCAAGTTGTTTTTACTAAAACTGTCACATAAGTTTATATTTCCTTTTGCAAAAGCAGGAATAATTTTGTCACCAAACTTTGCATGGCTAAATAAAATATGGCATAATGTCAGCATTACTGAAAGCAACAATCCATACTATAGTTATTATATTGATAAATATGGTAGTATGTCAACATTACTAAAAGCAGTAATCCATACTATAGTTATTACATGGATAAATATGCATAAGAATATGGTTTGATTATTGTCCCCCTACTGTAGGTAAAAGTAGGTGGTGAGGTAAAGTCTGCACGGCAAATGCATTTTCAAATCAATGTGTGTGCTGTCTACCGGTGCCTGAATACCTGAATAGTTTTCCTTTGAAAATAAACATGCAGTCTCATGAATGAAAAGGTTCTCAGGGCCTGCAAGCTCTTTGCACATTATCATTATCATCCTCATTGAGGCCAGTTTTTAAAGTGAGATTTATTGGAGTGGAAAACGTTTTATGCACTTTAATCAGATGTCATAAAATTGATTTTCCTTGATACAGCTGAAAGTCCTCATGTTGTGGAACAGCTTATTCACCTTTAGCTGCACCTGGGGACTGTTTAGGCCAGGGAGGAATAGTATGCTTATAGATGACATTTTCAAATTTATGTTTGCATATTTCCAGCAAAAATCTAGCTACACAAAAATACAGGCGTAAGGGTCCACTCACACTTTGTACTCACAGCACGTTACAAGGCAAAAATATGCACATATGTCTGTCCCCTTTTCATAAATGATGTAATCAATAGAAATAAAACAAAATAAAACATGGAAAAGAAAATAAGATGATACCTTTTTATTGGACATAACAATATATTTCTTGATTAGCTTTCGAAGGTTGCCCTTCTTCGTCAGATCGGAAATCTTGATTTCTGATCTGATGAAGAAGGGCAACCTTCAAAAGCTAATCAAGAAATGTATTAAGTTATGTCCAATAAAAAAGGTATCATCTTATTTTCTTTTCCATGTTTTATTTTGTTTTATTTCTATTACATAAGTACATAAGTAATGCCACACTGGGAAAAGAGCAAGTCCATTTAGTAGCGGTTTATGGACTTGTCCTTTAGGAAACCGTCTAACCCCTTTTAAAACTCTGCCAAACTAACCGCCTTCACCACATTCTCCGGCAACGAATTCCAGAGTTTAATTACGTGTTGGGTGAAGAAATCTTTTCTCCGATTTGTTTTAAATTTACTACACTGTAGTTTCATTGTATGCCCCCTAGTCCTAGTATTTTTGGAAAGCATGAACAGACGCTTCATATCCACCTGTTCCACTCCACACATTATTTTATATACCTCTATCATGTCTCCCCTCAGCCGTGGACTAACATGGCTACCACACCTTTTTACTCCTAAATGATGTAAAATCCCACAGGTAAAAAGTAAGGGGTTCTTTTAGAAAGGTACAGGAAAAGGTGGCCTTAGCCTCCTTTGTCACACGGACTAAGGCCACTTTCTACCACAGCAGTGGTGGACGATTTCCCATTTTTTCTTATTAATGGCCACACGCTAATGTTGCCATTATCACATACCCATTAAAACAAATTAGTGCGTGAACACTTACCAGCACCCATTTTGTAGGCAGTAATCACGAGCTAAATCAGTTGGCATGCGGTGTGCTAACTGATAAGTGCTGGCATTCCCACTCTCTGTCCTCCGAAATGCCCCCACTGTGAAAAACCTGAAACTATTTTTGAGTGTGCAGTGTTCGTGCGCTAACCTCAGAATGACTGCAGGACCTCCAGCAGTAAGCCCTTTATGAGCTGCGGAAAGGGCACGCTTGCACTTACCGCAGCTTAGTAAAAAAATCTAAAAATGTGGTCTTTGTCACAAAGCAAACAGTCGACCCCGTTCCTCAAAAGATTTCCGCTCCATTAATGTAGATTAAAATTAAGGGCAGAATTCACCAAACCTGTTTTTCCTACATAGATACAGAATGGAAGCAAAACCATGGTGAACAGGCCCTAAAGGCCTCCTTTACCAAATTGCGGTAAAAGGGGGCCTGCGGTTGTGTTGGTACATGCTTTTGAAGCGTGCCAAGGCCCCCTTTTACCACAGCGGGTAAAAGGTTATGGGTTTTTTTTGGAAAAAGAAATGGCCATGTGGTAAGTGAACCACTTGCCGCGTGGCCATTTCTTGGGGGGGGGGGGCCCTTACCGCCACTTATTTATGTGACAGTAAGGGCTCCTGTGTTAACCTGGCAGTAACTATGCACTGGCCAATTACCACCAGCTAAGCTCCGGTGCTACAAAAATAGAAAATATTTTTGTAGCGCCGGAAATGTCACACTCTGGGTGTAAGAACTACTGCCGGGCTTCTGTGGTAGTTCTGGATTGGCAAGCGGCAAGCCCATTGCCATGTACCAACCATTTTGTAAAAGGGCCCCTAAGTGTTAGGAAGCAGCAAAACTGAATGCAGGTGCTAGGAGGAGGGGGGGGGGGGGGGGGGGGAAGCTTTGTAAAATATACCAGTTTCTGAAAGCTCTTGCACTCCTGCGGTATTCACTCTATTATGTTTTTTTATTCTAGAGCAACAATTTCAACTATTACCACAGTTTGCATTTGCTTTTCCCAACTACCCATGTCAACTGAACACCTACAGCAAAGGGTGAGTGAGTAGGTGAGGAAGTTCAGGCACTTTCATGTAGTTATGTTGCTAAGGAAACCGCTTCCTGGATATCTCTGTGTTCTGTGTGTCTTTGTCATTTTATGCCTCTCTTGGACAGGTGGTAGGAAAAAAGTGCTGAAACAAATACAGTATTAAAACAGCAAGACAGAATTTTAACACAGCAGTGGCACTCTTTTATTTTTTTCTCCAGATACGAATCCGACAAGCTTCATTGTCAAAACATGATTTGAATCCCTGTCGTAACAATTTCTAATCAAATTGCTTCTAGGTGATCTTGGTTCATGATTTCTTGGATTGTCAGGGGTTTTTTTTTTTCCCAGGAAATCATTTTTTTTCATCTTCATTCTGTACCTCCAAAATGATCTCTAAATTTTTATTCAGTACCTCATACATTTTTATACTTTAGAAATGATCTCATATTTTGGTGTTTGGCTAAGAGTATCACTGACGCCATTTTTTAATTTACTGCCACATCTGGCAAGAAGGGAATCTTCTTCCTTCTTATGGTAAAGACCAAGAAGCTATTTTTGGGAATGAGTTGGGTCTGAGATAGGGTGTAGAATGTGGTGGGCCTACAGCTGCTTTCTTGATTCTTTAGGGAAAAGTGTGTGGGTGGGTGGGGGGTGGGGGTGGGGATGAGAACAGAAGTTACTTGGTTATATCCAAGGGAGGAGGAAGCCTAAAGCCTTTTTGTTGTATTAGAGGCTACTTGGAACCACAAATTTGGTTAGGGGTATTGGGGGCCTGAACCTGGAATCTCTCTGCTGTTTTGAGAAAAATAAGGTAGAAAATCTGCGAGTCCTTTGCACCTGAATGCAACTTTCAAAGAAAAAGTATGCATGCATTTTCCTTTTGAAAATTAGACCCAGAGTCTAGATATACTTTCAGGCTTATTTTCGAAAGAGAAGGATGCCCATCTTTCAACAAATTGGAAGATGGGCATCCTTCTCACAGGGTCATCCAAATTGGTATAATTGAAAGCCGATTTTGGACGTCCCCAACTGCTTTTCATCGCAGGGACGGCCAAAGCTCCTGGGGCGTGTCGTAGGCATAGCGAAGGTGGGACTTGGGCGTGTCTAACACTTGGACATCCTCAACCCATAATGGAAAAAAAAGGGTGTTCCTGATGAGCACTTGGACGACTTTACCTGGTCCTGTTTTTCTTACAACCAAGTCACAAAAAGGTGCCCAAACTGACCAGATGACCACCGGAGAGAATCGGGGATGACCTTCCCTTACTCCCCCAGTGGTCACTAACCACCTCCCATCCTCAAAAAACATCTTTAAAAATATTTTTTGCCAGTCTCAAATGTCATACTCAGGTCCATGACAGTATGCAGGTCCCTGGAGCAGTTTTAGTGGGTGCAATGCACTTCAGGCAGGCAGACCCACGCCCATCCCTCCCCCTATCTATTACACTTGTGGTGGTAAATGTGAGCCCTCCAAAACCTACCAGAAACCGACTGTACTCATATCTAGGTGCCCCCTTCACCCATAAGGGCTATGGTAGTGTTGTACAGTTGTGGGTAGTGGGTTTGGGGAGCTCATCACACAAGGTAAGGGAGCTATGTTCCTGGGAGCAATTTATGAAGTCCACTGCAGTGTCCGCTAGGGTGCCCGTTTGATGTCCATGGGGACCAGTGCACTACAAATGCTGGCTCCTCTCACGACCAAAGGGCTTGCATTTGATCTTTTCTGAGATGGGCATCCTTGGTTTCCATTATCGCTGAAAATCAAAAACAACCAAGTCTAGGGACGACCATCTCTAAGGACGACCTAAATTTCAAGATTTGGATGTCCCTGATCGTATTATCAAAATGAAAGATGGATGTCGGCTCTGCTATCCAATCTCGGTTAAGCTCTGAAGGAATGGATCCTCAGGAGCTTAACCGAGGTTGGATAGCAGAGCCGGTAGTGGGAGGCGGGGCTGGAGGTTGGGAGGCAGGGATAGTGCTGGGCAGACTTATACGGTCTGTGCCAGAGCCGGTGGTTGGGAGGCGGGGATAGTGCTGGGCAGACTTATACGGTCTGTGCCAGAGCCGGTGTTTGGGAGGCGGGGCTGGTGGTTGGGAGGCGGGGATAGTGCTGGGCAGACTTATACGGTCTGTGCCCTGAAGAGCATAGGTACAAATCAAAGTAAGGTATACACAAAAAGTAGCACACATGAGTTGTCTTGTTGGGCAGACTGGATGGACCGTGCAGGTCTTTTTCTGCCGTCATCTACTATGTTACTATGTCCATCTTGTTTCGATAATACGGGTTCCCCGCCCCTCCATTGGGACGTTTTGCGAGGACATCCTCAACAAGACTTGGGCGTCCCTTTCGATTATGCTCCTCTATATCTCTGGTATTTGAATTCCATTGCTGTTAAAAATGTATATTTTTAATACTGTTTCATGGTAGTTCTATTAATAAGTTTCAGTTTACTCTTTTCAACTTTACCTCATTTATTGTATTTGTTTATTCTTAGTTATTTTACTATTGTTATGCAGTTAACAAAATTATAAGTTTTATGTTAAATTGTACCTGCTGTACACCGCCTTTGGTGAATCTCTTCATAAAGGCGGTTAATAAATCCCAATAAAAAAATAATAAACCTCTAAATCTGCTTATTAGGGTTGAGAATGTGCTATTCACTAGAAACAGCTTTGAACGATGCCTTGTGCTAGCACTGAACTGAATACACATTTACTCATCCATGGTCTACTGAAGGATTCATCATAGAGGTCTATAAAATAATGAGTGGAGTGGAATGGGTAGATGTGAATCGCGTGTTTACTCTTTCCAAAAATACTAGGACTAGGGGGCACGCAATGAAGCTAAAAGGCAGTAAATTTAAAACGAATTGGAGAAAATATTTCTTCACTCAGCATGTAATTAAGCTCTGGAATACGTTACCAGAGAATGTAGTAAAAGCAGTTAGCTTAGTGGGGGTTTAAAAAGGTTTGGATGGCTTCCTAAAGGAAAAGTCCATAGACCATTGTTAAAATGGATTTGGGGAAAATCCACTGCTTATTTCTAGGATAAGCCTCATAAAATGTATTGTACTGTTTTGGGATCTTGCCATGTACTTTGCGACCTAGATTGGCCATTGTTGGAAACAGGATGCTGGGCTTGACGGACCTTTGGTCTGTCCTAGTATGGCAATACTTATGTACTTATGACATGGGGAGAGGAGCAAAGTAGTACCAATACTGGCAAGAAGATCGCTAAAAACTGGGATAGGGAAAAATTAGCACCAGCATTAGCATGAAGACCTCAGATCTTCTGGACATGGGGCAAAGAAGCACCAGGAGGATTAGGCCATAGTCAGATTTTGTGGGAATATACCACATGAAGGAATATCCAAATGTCTTCACAGGCAGAATTTCCTAGTTAAATCTGATGGCAAGTGTTCTTTCTATCATATTACTAGAAAGATTATATGAAAGGACTTGGGGCTCCTTTTTAGAAAAGAATATTGGAATGTAGCCTAAATGTTCAACTATACCATACCCCAGGCTGTCACAAAGGTGCTACTACAGTATATAACTTTTCAATTAATATTTTCAGATTACTTGTCCAGTTTCTTGTTTCGACCCAGTTTGATTACTGTAATTCTATCTATGCAGGGTGTAAAGAATGTATCTTAAGGAAACAACAAGGTAAGAAGAAGGCTGTGAAAAGCCTACCTGGAAGGGAAGAACTGGGTTTATGTTTCACATGCCAGACCCCTGAGGAAGGCTGATATAGCCGAAACACGGACCGTGTTGGGTCCTGATTAAAGTTTTTTGGAGCATCTTACACTTGTGTGTGGTGACTGATCTCTTGACATTGGGCCCTCTCCACCCTATTTCTGTTGTGTTCAAACTGTGCTCTCATATTTCAGATTTTGTATGTATTGCCCCGACTATATGTTGCCCCTTGTTACTATTCCTTCTCGCAATTTAATCTTTGTTACAAGAGACTACCTGTGTCTTCATTTCCTACCTGTAAGAAAGTAGTTTATAAATCTATATAGTCAGCTACTTTTTCATACCAAGGTACTACATGGTGGATTTCCTTGCTGAAAAATGTAAGATCCCAACATGATTATTTGGTTTTTCATAAGTTTTTGATATCTTTCCTTTTCAAAATATTTCTGTCAGTTAATCCTGGTGCCTAATCTCCCCTTCCATTCTCCCCATTATGCTTTATTATTGAATTATTTATTTATTTACAATTCTTTCCTCATTGATATGTGTGGGTTTATGTATTTTGTTTCATATTTTGTAGTGACTTCTTTTCAACTTTTTAGCCACATTGAACTCAAATTGTATGGGAAATGTGGGGTATAAATGTCATAAATAAATAAATAAATATGCCCCAATACCCAATAAATAAATAAATAAATAAATAAATAAATAAATAAATAAATAAAGCAAAAATCACACAGCCCTCTACTTCAAACTCTTTCAAATGCTCAAATACTGTTATCCTTAATGGTGATATCACATCAGCCCTCTTTCCTCAGCAACTTGATTGATAGTCACACTATAGGACTTAATTTATTAATAAACACCTGAGTACAATCAGATAACAGGGTTCTTTAATACAAAGATGTCAGCTTTTGATTCATTAATAAGTTCAAAAATTACTTCTATTTTTGATTTAACATATTGAAGCAGTCCTGAGAATCTCTAAAGGAGACATAGGCGAGAACTTTAAGAACTCAACATACCTTCCCTGCTATGGTTTACATCTAAAACTATAGGGCTCATTTTGACATATCCTCAGTATCAACAGGATAGGGTAAACTTCCATATTCTGCAAACTCTGATACTTTGATTTAGTTGTATATGCTGTGGCTCAGGCTTGAGTTGGGAGTGAGGTCTGTGCTGGAGTGATCAACTTGGGGGTGCCGGGGTGCGGCTTTATACAGGGGGGAATTGTATCAGAAAGTCTTGATTGTAGGGAAGTTGGGGGAGGGGTGCTGGTCAGAAACGTCTGGGTTGCAGTGCTTTAGTGATTGATTGCATATTGTCATAACCAGGAGGATGCCTACCCCCAGAATCCTGAGCCAGGTTGGAGGAACCTATCCCATAGGAGAACAGCTGAAGCTAGAATAGGACTGGAAGAGAGAGTACATCATAGTTACCTAGGAGACCTATCCAAATTAGGACTAAAAAGGGGATGGGTTATGTAGCTGCACATCCTCCCTTGGTTCACAAACAATATGTAATGGCTCCTAGCCAGACCACAGGGGGAGTTCCAGAATAACTCTGGGAGGCTGGAGGAACCTACCCCCATGGAGCTAGGAAAAGCAGAGGAACAAGCCATAGCCCAGGAACAATGGATTGAGTACGTGGATTTACAAATCTGAAGGAAGAACCAGAGGGCCAAGGTATTGAGATTTAAAAGACTTTCCCTGTGGCTTTCCCTAGTGCTTTGGACAGCTGGGGTGGAGGATAGTGAAAGCTGAAATTAAAACTATCCTATGGGGAGAGGCTGCCAAGTGTTTATGGACTTATGAACTAGTAAACCTTAAGCACTAGAGAGAGAGAATAAGGATTGATGACAGAGGACTTTGCTTGAAGATATAGACTTTGATGTGAAGCTTTTATTTAAAGGAGTTTTCTAGGGTTGTTATAGCCCTGAACTGTTGGGGAACTAAACCCCTGGCTGGATAAAAAGCCAAAAATGGGAATCTAATACAAATTGGACTTTATTTGTAGAATCTCATTTGCATATCTCAAGGAACTGTTTCACCAAATAAAGTTTGCTGATGTTTCACAATAAGGAACACGGAGAGTCACAGACCCTAACTGGATTATAATTGGATTATAAAACTGTGTGTGATAAAGACTGTGCTGTTGCAAAGCTTGCATCTTGTTGCTGACTCTCTCTGATTGAGAAATCAGGAAGAAATAAGGACCTTGGGAAGGTCTAGTGCTATCAAACCTGTGGCTTCCTCTAAATTATCTAAGAGTTATGTCATTTTCCTAGCTGAAGACCACACCTTGTTTGTTACTATATAAGTATTTGGGCTGACACCATGTTACAAGTTTGGAAGATAGCGCTGGAGTGCCTGCTCTGTCTGCCAATGCATGTAATACATTGCTCATGTGGTAAGTGCAAATACTTACTACAGTTTAGTAAACTGCTCCTAAGTCACAAAATAACAAGAACAATACAACAATTTAACATATAATCTTATAACCACGCTTGCATCTCTTGCAGCGGGAGGGGCTGGAAATCTCTATACCAAATCCATTAGTATCATACCCACAGAGAAATATGTTTATGTTTATTCTATAGCTAGATATATCACCTTTACTTAAACATGGTCAAAGTGGTTTACATAAAATCAGTATAAAAGACAGAAAGGGACTCCAATTTAAATAGGGACAGGAAAATACACAGGCAATCAGTTATGACAAGAAGACTAAATACTATAAACAAAATCTATAAAATTAGGGAAGAGGTACAGAAACAAGGGGCAACCTGTAGTATCACACTGCTCACAGAGCCAATCAGTCCATGGTAGGTTAAATGTGAGTTTGAAAACAACTTTTTAGTAGCGACTTAAATCTAGGCAGGGAAAGTTCAGATCTGATATGAGGAAGAAGACTGTTCCAATGGCTAGGTGCCTGGAAGAAAAATGCAGATGATCTGGTGGATTCAAAATGCCCATGCCTAGGAGATGGAGAACTAAGTGAAGAGCATCAAGGGAACGAAGGGAGCAGGCAGGAGTGTAAGGAATAATTACTGAGGAAAGGTAAAGAGGGCAACCTGTTTGCAGGGCCTTGTGAGTAAGGACCAATATTTTAAACCTGGGCCGGTAGGATAGGGGGAGCCAGTATAGTTGCAGAAATAGAGGAGTAACGTGGTCATATTGTTTAGCTCGCAGCAAGAAACGGGTGACTGAGTTTTGCAATGTCTGAAGTTGATGAAGATGAATTTGAGAATTGCCAGCATAGATTGTGTTACAACAATCTAATTGGGGAAATAATGAAAGCATGGGTCAGTATATGTAAAGAGGCAAGATCTAAGTACTTATTGATAGAGTGAAGTCGGCATAACCAGAAAAGGCCTTTTATTGACAACCCGGTGCTCGAAAGAGAGTTGAGTCAATGATAACCCCAAAATAACAAAAAGAAGGGACTGAAGAGTGTAAGGGGAATAATGGGTTGAGGATGAAACCCAATTACCCAATAAACAATAGTCTTAGAAGTAGTTTTTTTTTACATTTTTACATCAATTGTATTTACATACATGAAACACAGAGGAAATAACAAGTCCACATCAATGGGGAAAAAGAAGAGATAAACAAAGGAAAACAGGTGTGAGGATGTTATAATGCCATTGTATCGCTCCATGGTTTGACTGCACCTTAAGTATTGTATTCAATTCTGGTCGCCACATCTCAAGAAAGATATAGTAGAATTGGAAAAGGTGTAGCGAAGGGCGACTAAAATGATAGCGGGGATGGGATGAGTTCCCTGTGAAAAAAGACTAAGGAGGCTAGAGCTTTTCAGCTTGGAAAAGAGACGGCTGAGGGGAGACATGATAGAGGTATATAAAATAATGAGTGAAGTGGAACAGGTGGATGTGAAGCATTTGTTTACGCTTTGCAAAAATACTAGGACTAGGGGGCATGCAATAAAACTACAGTGTAGCAAATTTAAAACAAATCGGAGAAAAATTTTCTTCACCCAATGCATAATTAAACGCTGGAATTAGTTGCCGGAGAACGTAGTGAAGGCGGTTAGCTTGGCAGAGTTTAAAAAGGGGTTTGACGGTTTCCAAAAGGACAAGTCCATAAACCACTACTAAATGGACTTGGGAAAAATCCACAATTCCAGGAATAACATGTATACAATGTTTGTACATTTGGGAAGCTTGCCAGGTGCCCTTGGCCTGGATTGGCTGCTGTCGGGGACAGGATGCTGGGCTCGATGGACCTTGGTCTTTTCCCCAGTGTGGCATTACTTATGTGGATTGAGGAAAAAAAAAGGCTACAAACTGTTTCGTACACACGGCATGTATGCATGTATGAAAGCCCTCTGCAGCATGCGAAGAGCAGCCACGCTTAGCGATTGGTTGTTCTGTACATGCTCAGCAGACCAACTGGCTTTCCTCCCATGAGCTGCTCGCTGTCTTTGCGAGCAGTTCATTTGCATGTGATTTCCCTCATGCACAACTGCTCTTTTCTGAATCGGTAAGCTGCAACGGCGATTGGAAAGGTACAGGTTTTTTGCGGGGAGTTTAATGCATCTCCCCACTAGTGTACCACCTTTTCCTCTCCTTCCTGAACCCCTTCTAGACTCGTTCCATTAACCACAAAGACTGGACAGGCAACTTGTGGACCACAATATTTACACATATGATAAGGACACTCTGTGGAGTGCATTATGCACTATATCCACAATTTCTTGCTTCACTACTTTCTGGACTTTTACATGATTACTTATTGACAGAACTGACTTTTTCATTCATGAAACCATATGACTTCATTCCTCAGGGGTGCTGACTAACCAAACATCATTTACAGCAGTAACATTGGTTTCTAAAAGAATTCATCATACTTTATTATTGTGACTTTACAGCTCTCAGGCCATTGCTCTATTAGGGCACTGCTTCATAGCTGAGTATCTCTTCCACTCATCACTTTTAGTTGGCTCTGTACACATTTACAACTTCTTCCCAGCAGGAGAGATTTAAAGTTTGTTGTTGAGCAGAAAGTGTAAGCATTAGGAAACAGGGATTTGAGAGTGCAGGGCTAGGGTTGTGAATCTGGTGTTTGACTGTTAGGGGCAAATCAGGATTTAAATACCTTGTTTTTCAAGAACACTAGAACAATATGCAGGTGAGCATAAAGATTTTGTTGTTGAATAAACGAAAGGAAAAAAATGCTACATGTAAGTACCTGCTGAGTTTCCATATACATATACACTGAGTCAGGAAAAACTGCAACAAGTAGAGCAGAATGGAGCCTTAGATGTATACAAACTTCAAAAAAAAGTGCCAGGAGCCTCTCCATCTACATATCACATCTAAATGTGATGATAGATTATATGTTATACTTGAGTTTCAATGATTTATTGTGTATAGAAAATCCTATGGCTCTACTAAGATATTTAACTGTCTCTGTGTGGAAGAAGGAGGGATCTTTCCAGAGAGAGGAGGTTATAGTGAAGGAGGGGCTTCCCATTCCTAAGGGTGGGGCAATTTATAAAGGGGACACAGTCGGAGCTGGAGAGTTGTCCAGAAGAGCAATGTGAGAAGTAACAGGGTCTGTGCTCTGCTGGGCACCAGGAAAGGGAAGAGCAGTGGCTTTTTCTTCCAGTTAAGAGAGTGGGTTTCCCTCTTTCTACCAGCTGAAGTGATTCCTGTAAGGAATCTATAGAGTACTGTCTGGAAGTATGAATTTCCAGGTCTCGGAAATGGGATCTTTGTCTTTGCTGAAGTGTTTATAACAAGATGTTTGCAATCCTCCATTATAATGGGGATTACTAACAGACATCATAAAGGAACTAACAGACATCATAAAGGACCCGAAGTGGTGAACTGGATTAGGAACTGGTTGACGGACAGACGCCAGAGGGTGGTGGTGAATGGAATTCGCTCGGAGGAGCGAAAGGTAAGTAGTGGAGTGCCTCAAGGATTGGTGCTGGGGCCGATTCTGTTCAATATATTTGTGAGTGACATTGCCGAAGGGTTAGAAGGTAAAGTTTGCCTATTTGCAGATGATACTAAGATCTGTAACAGAGTGGACACCCCGGAGGGAGTGGAAAACATGAAAAAGGACCTACGGAAGCTAGAAGAATGGTCTAAGGTTTGGCAATTAAAATTCAATGCGAAGAAATGCAAAGTGATGCACTTAGGAAGTAGAAATCCACGGGAGACGTATGTGTTAGGCGGGGAGAGTCTGATAGGTACGGGCGGAGAGAGGGATCTTGGGGTGATAGTATCTGAGGATTTGAAGGCGACGAAACAGTGTGACAAGGCGGTGGCAGTAGCTAGAAGGTTGTTAGGCTGTATAAAGAGAGGTGTGACCAGCAGAAGAAAGGGGGTGTTGATGCCCCTGTATAAGTCGTTGGTGAGGCCCCACCTGGAGTATTGTGTTCAGTTTTGGAGGCCGTATCTTGTTAAGGATGTAAAAAGAATTGAAGCGGTGCAAAGAAAAGCTACGAGAATGGTATGGGATTTGCGTTACAAGACGTATGAGGAGAGACTTGCTGAACTAAACATGTATACTCTGGAGGAAAGGAGAAACAGGGGTGATATGATACAGACGTTCAAATATTTGAAAGGTATTAATCCGCAAACGAACCTTTTCCGGAGATGGGAAGGTGGTAGAACGAGAGGACATGAAATGAGATTGAAGGGGGGCAGACTCAAGAAAAATGTCAGGAAGTATTTTTTCACGGAGAGAGTAGTGAATGCTTGGAATGCCCTCCCGCGGGAGGTGGTGGAAATGAAAACGGTAATGGAATTCAAACATGCGTGGGATAAGCATAAAGGAATCCTGTGCCGAAGGAATGGATCCTCAGGAGCTTAGTCAAGATCGGGAGGCGGGGATAGGGCTGGGCAGACTTATACGGTCTGTGCCAGAGCCGGTGGTGGGAAGCGGGACTGGTGGTTGGGAGGCGGGGATAGTGCTGGACAGACTTGTACGGTCTGTGCCAGAGCCGGTGGTTGGGAGGCAGGGCTGGTGGTGGGGAGGTGAGGATAGTGCTGGGCAGACTTATACGGTCTGTGCCCTGAAGAGCACAGGTACAAATCAAAGTAGGGTATACACAAAAAGCAGCAAATATGAGTTATCTTGTTGGGCAGACTGGATGGACCGTGCAGGTCTTTTTCTGCCGTCATCTACTATGTTACTATGAACTCTTCAGAGGGTTTTGATGGCAGGGCACTGAGATGTGGGCGGTAAAGGATCCAGTCCAATGGGTTGGGTTCCTGGGTAAGTTGTAGAAGGAAATGTTTCTAGTGGTTGAATGACAATGTGGGAGGAGTTAGGAGTTAATAAATAATGTTGATGGGGAGTGCACAAGGTCTTTGGTTACCTGTACCCCACCAGAAGGAGAGGAGAGGGGGAGTCCTGCTTTGGTTCAAGTAACTAAGACTGACCAAAGAGGTGATGTCTGCTAATTCCAGCATTAACCGTGAGAAGGATGAGTACTCCAGGTGGGAAATAGGGGATCCCAGCCTGGGATGAGAAACAGTGAAGAGCTGTTTGGAGTGAAAGGTGGTAGCCCGGAGAGGCACTCCCTTGGAAGAGAGAAGTGTGGACAGATGGTGAGGTCTGATTCAAAGGAAGATCTGCTTGCTGCACAAGAGCTGCAGGCACAGCCTTAGGTTGTTACACCCAGAAGGGATGGGTATGGACAGGAGAAGCAGTAAATATGTATATACTGTAGGATTATAAATTGCATTTAAGAAGATACGCCATATCCTTAAGTTGCTCTGGACTTACAGTTTACATTAAACATCAAATTGGATTACAAACTGAATGTTCAAAGAAGACTTAGGCTTTCTATTACAGAGTTTAGTAAAGTTTGATTTTGCATAAAACTACAAATCTTTGGTGTGGAGAGTATGTCTTGGAAGACAGTGAAGGTTTTGCTCCTGGACTGATCAAGAGTACTCAAGCAAGCCCAGATTAACATCCTATGGCCTACCGGAGTAAGTCTGGCCCCGACCTGCGCCCAAGCTCGTGTGATTGAGACAAGACATTGAGTGAGTGTTGGTGGATCTGATGTTTTTTTGTGGCCTGGGTTGTGTTAAGTGTGCTGGCCGCTGAGACCCGGGTTACATGTTTAATGGGAGGGAGGACTTCTCCAGGTTTTAGAGAGGTTATGGGAAGTAGAACTCTGATGGGAATGCTGAAAGTTCAGAGGTTTTCTGTTATGTTAATGTAACCCGGTGTGTTTCTTTTTTTTTTTTTTTTTTACCTGAGGTCTGGGGGATGCTCCTGGGCCTGCACTAGGCCAGAAGTGAAGCCAGGGCCTCTATTTTTGAGGTGCCCCAGCAGATGTTCCGCAGCTGCCAAGGTAAATCACAGTGGTTTGCTGTGGCTGCAGAGGGACCTCCAGGACCTGGACCAGTGGTGGAGATCGAGTGAGGACACTTCTGGGGACCAGGTAAGGGGTTTGGTGGCCCAAGATGTTGTTTATTTTTCAATTTTATTTTTTTGGTCCCTTTGAGCTGGCATTTAAAGGGTTAATTTTTGAGGGATTCTAATGGTAGTTTTGGGCTTCATGAGAACCTCTTTAGGTGGCCTAGTACATTGAAACATTTTGAAAGAATTATATTTGGGGTTAAATTAGAACATTTTAGTTTGGGCCATTTCTGAGCTTTGGATTTTTTTTTTTTTAAGCAAGCATCGCTCGAGGGTATGAGTGGGGAGATGCAGAATTTTATTAGAATGAATGTCTCTGGTTTTATGGGAGTTTTGAAGGAGATTTATTACAAAAATATGTGAACATCTTTAAATGTGTGTTTAAATTTATGAAAAATGTACTGTATGTGTAGTTCGATGGCACTAATGGTTATAGGATATTTTGATCAAATTGCATAGTAATTTTTATGGTATTTTTTTTCTAAAAAATGCTGGGGGTTGGGTTGGGGAGGGGGGACTGGCAGTCCAGCGGACCTCCAGCCCCCCTGTCACTGGAGGGGCCCTTGTTTGGCACCCACTGGACCACCAGGGACCATTTTCTGGGGGTTGGGGGGCTGGAGACCCATCGGATCTCTAGCCCTCCCTGAACCTGGAGGGGAATCATCAGGGGGACCGGAGGTCCACCAGACCTCCAGCCCCCATTGCTCGGGACAGGGGTAGTCAGGGCCTGGTGGTCCCATGGACCTCCAGCCCCTGTGTTTGACAGGTTTGGGCTTTTGACAGCCCAGACCTGTCAAACAAGTGCGGGAGGATTGTGCTGAACGCATGCTCAGGCAGAATTCTCCCGCACTTCTACCCCATGATCAGAGATAATTGCGCTGCTTAAATTTGCATGCATTATCTCTGATCATAGGTCCAATAGCGCCCCGCGCTGTTTGGAACAGTGCGGGGCTTTTGATCATCTGGGCATTAATTAGGAATTTACAACTAGTTGATTTTGAGGAAGATGAGTCAGGATTGAAAGATTAATACAGGAGTACCACAGGGATCATGCTTATCTGCAATATCGTTTAACATCATTCTAGTGTGGCATTCTGAATTGTATAAATCTAGATTTTAGACTTTATGCTGATGATGTACAATTTTTGTTACCTATTGATTTTATTCAAATGTTTTTTGATAGATTAAGAATGATTTTTTTCAATAGTGAATAGTTGGATGAATGCAAACTACTTGAAGTTAAACATTAATAAGACAAAGATTTTATTATTATCATCATATATTTCTTCTGATGTACTAGCCTCGTTTAAGTACAAGGGTTTTGAAATAGCTATTAATAATACTTTGTGAGATTTAGGTGTGATGATTGATTCTAGTTTGGACATGAAAAAACAGACACAAAATATGAAAGATGTGTTCTATAAACTGCACTTAATCAGACATTTGAAAAAATTACTAACTCTAGGAAATTTCAGAACTGTAGTTCAAAGCTTTATAACACCATGCTTTAATTACTGCAAGTTTGTTACTTGGGATTTCAAAATCTCAATTGAGGGCATTACAGATTTCACAAAATGCTGTAGCGAGAGTTTTAGGAAATGTGAGTAGATACGAACATATCTCACCAATATTAAAATCCCTACACTGGTTACCAATTGAGTATCGTGTAAAGTTTAAGCTCTAAGAGCGATGCAACAATTAAATTTAGACATTCCTTCATTTTGGGTATAAGATCGAATGAATATAGGGCATCTATATTTTATGTTACGGGTCTGACAGTACGGAGTAGTCTACCATTGAGACTAAAGAAAATACAGGAAATTAAGCAGTTTAAGAGAGAACTGAAGACCTTTCTTTTTTTGAAAGCATATGGGTCAGATAGTGAAGTGAGCTGAAAAAATGGAAGCTAATACGTTGGATTCTTCAATTGAAGCCAGAATTGTATGCTTTTAATGTTTGTTCTTATGTTTTATGATGATATGACGATGTGTATTCGATTTTTTTATGTATGTAAATTTGTACACTGCTGAGAACCATGGGATTGTGCAGTATATTAAAATACATAAATAAATAAATGCCCCATTTCAGAAGGGGTCTAAAAGTCTATGTCCTAAATGACTGACAACGAGAGTTACACCTGCTGCCAAGCACATTTAGGTTTTGGTAAACAGCTGCTATTGGACCATACGCTGGAGGGATTAGGAGGTTTGCCCCCTTAATCCCCAAGTACCCTCCCCCCAAATGCCAAACTACCAAGGGAAACTAGTCACTGTGACTGCATCAGGATAATAACTGGTTATGTTTCTAAGGTCACAAAGGAAACTGGGTTATGTACTTGCTTTGAACCCATCGATATTCTATATATTTATTTTTCTAAAATGGATGTTTATGTTGGATATACCCAATGAATAAATGTTATACATTGGGTACATCCTATATTTCAGAATAGGCTCTACATCAGCAGATTCTGTTCTAAAATACTGGTGGAAACTTGAGATACACTGACCTGCACATCTCAATTCCTATTTCTATGACCTGTCTAAAATGAGGCTGTTAATATAACATGAATGAAAGTGTGGCTAAAGCACCGCTACGAAAAGAATAGGATCCTTTACTATTCTGTTAATTCTTTTTTATTTTAAATAAATAAGGACATACATTTATATTCTAATAAAATAAAGTCATTAAGAATTAGCTTACAGTAATGAACTGGCTCATTCCCATTGATCTTTACCTACTATACCTGAAAGCCTGCAACATGTGGGGAGACAATAGTTCAAAGAGAAAAGGTTGCAATTTTTGTAAAGTATTTTATGTGGGCATGAAAATCCTTAAAAAACAACCTTTATTAATGATGCCATTAACAGCAACACATAGGGAAAGCACAATTGACTCCTGTCTCTTAGTGGGTGTAATGCATATAGCAATGAGAGACAGGAGCTCATTGTACATTCCCAGGGTGGTTTTTTTTAATAGCATTGTTAGGAAACAGCTGCTTGTATGGATTTTGGACCATGCATAAAGTATTCCAATCACTCAAATTTGTGACTTCAGAAAAGTTACTGTTAAAAGGTATTTGTTGAGTTTGACAAAAAATAATTAAGAATGAATTAAAATTCACCTCGGAGGTTCTTCACATTTCAGGAAACTAAACACCACCCATGGTTATAATTTTATAAGGTGGCACTTGGTTTTAGATGCAAAAAATGTATGTAAATGTTGGTATTTTTGTCATATATATATTAAGTGGCAATATATATATGGAAATGACCCCTAATAAAGCATTATTTATTTATTTATTAGGATTTATTTACCGCCTTTTTGAAGGAATTCACTGAAGGTGGTGCACAGCAAGAATAAGTCAAACATAAGCAATAGACAATTACAGCAGTAAAAATATTCAAGCAACAATACAAAGTATGGCATAATATGTTACATTACGATGCAAACACAATACACAATAAAGCATTTTAATGGACAGAATGGGGTGTAAGCAAAGATGGAACATATAGATAGATAAGATAGAATAACAGGAGTAAGAAAATAAGGGACCCTTTTACTAAGCCACTTTAAACAGAGAGTCTAAGATACACAATGATTAAGCTATATACCTAAAAAGAAACAATACCTATCTATAGTTAAAAAGAAACAATCATTACATCACTGGTCATTACATTCAAGCAAAGCTAGGAGTTTCTAGACCAGGAAAAGAAGCAATAGTACATCATAATATACATACATCACTGATTATTAATCTCTACATCCAGGCTCTTATCAACTGGGGGGGGCGGGGGGGGGGGGGGGGGGGGGGGCGTTCACAGCGAAAGCCAGGAGTCTTGACCAGGAAATATAGTTCTCTGCGCAGTACTTATGTTACTCACAGACAAGCTCCCCATTTCACTGGCAAAAATTCCCCATTTTATTAGTCTTAGAATTCATATTCAGAGCTAAGGAAAATTACAGAATGCTTGAGAATTTCTATGTTTAGGTAATCAAGCCATACAAAATATGCTTGCGCATGTGGGAATGTGGTCACATGTTTCTCCGTCTAGTTGGCCAGCCTGAACTCAAAACATGCTCCACCTCCCTCTTCACATACCAAATTAATTAGAGCCATGTCTTATCTTCTTCCACATTCCAAATCATTTTCACACAAACAGAATAAACAATCATTTTACTGAGATAGTGCACTGTCGGCCACTCAGAGTTGAAAAGCAATTTTAAAAATCCTTTACACTGGTACAGTGGGCTATAGAGAAGGGGTCCCAGGCCCATATTGAACTCTGTTACACTGGTGGAAAGTGTGAGTCCTCTAAAACCCACCAAAAACCTATAGATGACACCTGCGGACATAAGGTTCTATTGAAGTGGTGTACAGTTGGGTACAGTAGGTTTTTGGTGGGGTTTGGAGGACTTCCCATACAATATAAGAGAGTAACAGTACCTGGAACTTTCATGTGAAGTCCACTGCAGTGCCCTCTATGATGCCCTACTGCTCTGCTGCGATGTCTATGTGGCTAGTCTGCTAAGAATGCTGGCTCCTTCTACATCCCAGTGGCTTGTTTTGTGTATTTTTAACTTGGACAATATATTTTTTTTAAATGGTCACAAAAGTAAAACGTACTGAGTACAAAACATCTAGGAAATGGCCATTTTTGAAACAAAAAGATAACCATTGTTCTGGTTCAAAAATCACTATGATCACCACTTGATTTTTGGACTTTTTCAGCAAGATGTCCAAAATCAGCATATCAAAAATGCCCCTTTAAATGAAATGTGAAACAGAAATAGAAACCTCAAAAATGTTAATTTTATTTATTTATTGGCATTTGGTAAATGGTCCATACTGCAGGCTCAAGGTTTTAGTTTTGGTGAACAATCAAAAGGGTGTATGGACATTTCATCATCTGACTCTTCATCACCTGTCAGTTCATCACTGAGACACTTCATCACTGCCGACATTTCATTCTTGATATTTGCTCTTTGGTGTACAGGTGAAGTAGCAGCCTTCATCAGCTGTCAAGTCTCTTGGTACTCCCTCCCTTCATATTGTGTCATAGTAATTTTAATCCCTCTCAATTTACCCCTCCTTATAATGACTGATTGTAATTTAGTCTCTTGTCATTCCTTTTTCTATTCCTATCAATTTTATTTTATTCTAAACCGCTTAGCTACTTATAATTTGCAGAATATGAAATAGAATTGAAATGTGAACTCACATGACACTTCATGTATTCAAATTATATGTGTGGAAAACTTGCAGCAAATGGGGAGGGGGGAAGGAATGTGCCAATCTGTGCTTGTTCTATTGTGTCTAAATATGAGGCTTGCTAAAACTTCTTACACACAAAATGTTTGCAAGACTCATGTATAGACATCAGTGGCGTACCAAGGATGGGGAAGTGGGGGCGGTACGCATCAAGGGGGTGCAGGGAGCAGCCGCGTTGCTGTTGGCTCCACCAGTTCCCTGCTTCCTCTGATGTTACTTCCTCTTCTGGGGCAAGGAACCCGAGGAGCTGACAGTCACGTGATTGCTCCCTGGACCCCCAGGAGGTAAGAGGGATGCACTTGGGGGGTGGAGGTAATGCGCTGGGGGTGTCATGATTCACTGGGGGTGATTCACTAGGGGGTGGGGGTGCAGCAGTGATCCTCCCCAGGTGGCAGCTGACCTAGGAATACCACTGATAGACACAGAAGAATAGCGGTTTCATTACTTTAATCTGCCACTTCATCATGTGACACCTCAACACTGCAGACATTTCATAAAATGACACTTCATTATGTATTCAGGCTAGATGTGTTCAAATTATATCCATGGAAAACTTGCAGCAAATTGGGGGGGGGGGGGGGGGTGAAGGGGATGCCAGTAATCATTGATTCTTTCTGTGTATGTCCAAAGGAAACCAGAAGTGCCAGCTCTCACTGGCATCTGTTCTTTTGTGCCTAAATATGAGACTTGTTATACATGTGCTGAAGTTACGCTCCCCTGATTCTCTTTCCTGTTTTCTCTACACAGATTTCCAAGATGCTACCTCGCTTCCTCACCTCACCCCATTCCCATCCTCCCCAATCCAACTGTGATATGTGCTAATTGCCTTGTGGTGATGAACTGTCACAGTTTTGACCTTTCATCACCTTTTCTGCACAAGTTTTCTATGCATATGTATTGTGCATTATGTGATATATGTTATTTTAAATATAAATATCTCTGCTCAATTTGCCATGCAAATTTTCCGCACATATAATTTGAATACATTTAGCTTTCTGCGCGTAAGGAAGTATCAGGCGATGAAAGCGCTGTTCTTCTGCACCTAAATATGAGCCTCATGAAAATTTTAGGAGTAAGAAGTTTTAGAAAGGCTCATATTTAGATGCAAAGGAACAGGTGTGGATGTGTGCCTCCCCCTCCCTGTTTGCTGCAAGTTTTCCTTGCATATTATCTGCATATATTTAGCTTGAATATGTGATGAAGTGTTGCATTAGTGTCACCAAACCTGAATCGTTGTTACAACAGTTTTTGGAGAACTAAACCTTTCATGTTTTGAAGACACTGGACTTCTAGAGTTCTTGGAACCTTTTATCCCCTTCCATACTGTGTTGGTTTGGAATTTCACCAAACCATCAAATGGACATCTTTTGGACAGAGTTTTTTTTTTCTTCTAAGGTCACTGAAAATACTATGTTGGCCACTAATTGCCAGACTACTCTGGCCATTTGGACTGATCATTGCTTTCTGTAATTTGATGTGATAGTGGGAAGTTTTCAGTTGATCAGAAAGGTAGTATATCAAATCCATACTATCAAATTGAAGGCTTTCTTTCTGTGAATGGAGGCCCTTAAATTCCTGAAAGTGCAATGCAGAAAAAACTATTCCACCAGATATTTAAACTTCACGGTCAGCATTACTTTAAAACTTACTGCAGTTTTTAAACTTATACTCAGATATTTAGTAGTAGACCGTGCCCAATATTGGTGCTGAATATCTGGGAATGAAGAGCATGATTCTATATAAGGTGCCTAAAAAATCCATGCAGTAAACATTTCCACCTCAGCGTAATCTTTAAGTGGTGCCTAGATTTAGGCGTGGTATATAGAATATGCTTAATTGACATCCCAGCGTCTAAAACTATACACCTCCATTTACACCAATGAAAATGTGACTTAAATCCCTGCGTGTACATTTACGCACACTGAGCCATATTCTATAGCTATGTATGTAAATTTTGGAATGCCCACGAAATGCCCATTTCCCCGCCATAGCCATACCCCTTTTGAACTGCACACATTAGAATTTAGGCGCAGTTCATTAAAGAATATGCTTAGTGGGTTGTGTGCGTAAATTCTAATTATTACCAATTAGTGCTTATTATTGCTTGTTAAGTGCTGTTATCAATGCTATTAGCTTATTATGCCAATTAATTTACACATGCTATTACAGAATACACCTGGATTTTGGCGTGGAAATCTAGGCATGCTACATAGAACCTGGGGGAAATGGCTGCCAGAAGTTATTTGGGTAGTGCTGATATTCAGTGCTGGTACCAGTATAACTACCCAGACAAGTTAGGGGGCCAACATAGCTGCCAGTTCCATCAATAAAATAGCTCTTCTAACTTGCCAGGATAGTTATCCAGATATCTCAGGGGTGGGCAACCTCGGTCCTCAAAGGGCTGCAACCCAGTTGGGTTTTCAGGATTTCCCCAATGAATATGCATACAATAGAGGCAATGCATGCAAACAGAACTCATGTATATTCATTGGGGAAATCCTGAAAAGCCAACTGGGTTCTGGCCTTTGAGGACCAAGATTATCCACCTGTGAGATATGGGCACTTAATATTGGTGGTACTCAGATAACATTTGGCTCTACTCCTGGACCACTCCGGCATTATCAGGGTGATCAGTAAAGATTTTCATTGGTATTAATGGATAACGCTGATGCAAATCAGTAACTTTCCACAATCAGTAATATTTATCTGAACAAGTAATTTAACCCTCTTTTGTCCCAGGTACAAAAAAAGTACCTGTATACAATATGTAAACTGCTTTGATTATAACTACAGAAAGTCCCATCCCCTTTCCCTAGACAGGAACCGCTTCTACCTGGATAAATATTGCTGAATATCAACCTGCAAACTTCTATGTGTAGGAAAAACATTGGAGAATTTCTTATTTGAGAAGCTGAATGGATTGATATTTGTTTACATTCTAAAATAAAAAGCTTAGGAGTCATAATTGACTCTAAGGGCCCTGTTTACTAAGCCACGCTAGAGGTGCGTGTTTTTAGCACACACTAAGCATTGGCATGTGCTAACCATGTAGATGCCCATAATATTCCTATGGGTGTCTACATAGTTAGCATGCGCTAAAAACGCTAGTGCACCTTAGTATACAGGACCCTAATTCTTGTCATTTGAGGAACAAGTTTCACTAATCTTAAAGAAAACTTTTCACTCTTTGCGTATCTTAGGACAGATTTGTTCTGTTTCAAGGAGCATGGTTTTACAAATGTGCTCCATACTTTTGTCCTACCCCAGATTGATTACTGCAACCTAATGTATCTAGGATTGTCAAAGAAAGTTTTAGCCTGGCTGCATTTTTTTCAGAATATGGCAGCCAAGATGATTTTAAAAAGCAGCTGATGGGATACTCTGGACACCTTGCACTGGCTCACTGTAGACTTAAGGATTCTTTTAAAATAGTTTGTTTTTAAAGTGTTACACAATATTGGACCAAATTATTTTTACAATAGTATTTTTTCCACAAAGGATATTTGCACAGAACAGAGATAAGTTTGACCATTTCCTCAGTTACGGACATAAAATTGGTGTCCATTATGCACTCTTTAGGAACAGCTTCACGGGTATGGAGTGACTTTATCAGAATATATCAGATCAGGTTCACCTAATCTGCTGTTTTGAAAAAAGATGAAAATCTGGCTGTGTGTGAAATTTTTAATATAAATATTTTATGAACAGTTCTATGGATTTGGAATGATTTATTAGATGAGGTTATCTGCTGTTTCTGTAAAAAAAAAGAGAGAATGTTTTCTGAGACATTTTTGAATACATTGTAATATAAATACCTTTTATTTATAGTTTTAGATATGTTTGTTTATTTTAAGTTTTTATCAATTTTGAATTTTTATATTGATTACTTTTTAATTTGTATTTTTATTGGACCACATTCTCAGGTCTTAAGCTTGGGTTTGGAGTGGTCTATAATAATTTGTATTAAACTAAATAAAATTAAAAGGCCCTTTCACTAAGCTGCTAAAAAGTGGCCAGCACTATCCCCAGCGTAGATCTTTCCCACACGCTGAGTCCACAGCACGATGGTAAAATGGCCCCATTTTCCATTTTTCCTATTATTGGCCACATACTAATTTCCCCATTAGTGTTTGGCCATTAGCGTATGAGCCCTCACTGCCACTGTCACCTATTTTGTGGGCTGCAACAAGGGCAGCAGCAGGAGAGGAGATTGGCTCAGGGTCTTGACCAGCGCAAAGGAGGTATGTTATGCAAAGTCTTTTTTATTGAATATTCTGCATAGACAAACAAACCAATTAAAAAAATGGCCTGAAAACTGTATCACATCATCTAATATATGAGAAACAGAAATAACAGAAGTCTTTAAGATTTTCCCCAAATTTCTTGTTATTAATTTTCTCCCCCCTCCCAACCTCACCCCTACCTTCGACAACCAGAACAACCTGACAGTAACCTACAGAACCCGATATTCAGCCAGTGGCGTTAAACCCAAATATTCACCATAGGAGTCAGTACTATCATTGTACACAATATGCTGAAATCTTCTGCCCAGTGTATGGCAGCGGCCAAAAATGCAAATTGGATGCAGGAATTATTAGGAAAGGGAGGCAAAATAAGTCCAAGAATATTTTAATGCCTCTGCATCGCTCCATGGTGCAACCTTACCTTGAGTATTGCATTCAATTATGGTCGCAGTATCTCAAAAGAAAAAAAAAATAGCGGAATTAGAAAAGATTCAAAAGAAAAGCGACCAAAATGATAAAGGGGAAGGAACTCCTCCTATTCGAGGAAAGGTTAAAGAGGTTAGGGCTCTTCAAGTTGGAAAAGAAATGGCTGAGGGGGATATGATTGAGGTCTATAAAATCCTGAGTGGTGTAGAATGGATAGAAACAAATCAATTTTTCACTCTTTCAAAAAGTACAAAGACCAAGGGACACTCAATGAAATTACATGGAAAGAAGGAAATATTTTTTTCATTCAAAGAATATTTAAGCTCTGGAACTCATTGCCAGAGGATCTGGTATCAGTGGTTAGCTTATCTCAGTTTAAAAAAAGGTTTGGACAAGTTCCTGGAGGAAAAGTCTATAGTCTATTATTGAGATATTGACTATCCGAGTCCAATATTCAACAATAATTGGTTAACTTTTTAGCGGTCAAAGATAGGCCTGTTATTTAAGTGGCCTATTTTGACTGTTCAACATAGCTGGTTTGGAACTGAATATCTGCGCCTAACCTGCTATGTCATGCGATATAGCCAGTTAGCAGCTAGCTGCTAAATGGGATATTCAGCGGGCGATAACTGGTTCTCTTCTGCTGAATATCCGTGGTTAGGCACTTAAACACTATTTAACTGGCCAGGATCTGGTTAAATAGTTTTGAATATCGGGGGGACAGTACTTATATTGCTTTCATAACAACCAAGAATGTACTATCTTATGGCATGAGGATTTAGACTCTTGTATTCCCCTAACCTCTAACTGACCTGCCAACTGTCCCACCATGCCTAAACCAACCCCCCCACCTCACACCCAACCACCACCTTGTATGAATGAAGGTAATTATAAGAAGTGCAGAAGATGGGCTGATAATTTCTGTTTCTGATGCTTTTAAAACATTCCTAATTGCAGTGCGCTTGAACTGAATAATTTCTGGTTATTTTCATTGCTCAGTACTAGGTTTCCTTTGATAGCATTGTGCTTGTTTGAATCTGATTTTCTGTACAAGCTTTGCTTGATCTGTCTTTATTTGAAACTTCTTAAATAAAAATACAAACATTGATAAAAAAAAATCTTGTCAACATTGGATGGGGCTAGGCGGGATGGGGCTTGGCAGGGGGGCCACCAAACTGGTCTGCACAGGGCCCTGCAATTGCTAAGACCGGCCCTGCTCTCAAGCTCTCAAGTTTGCCATAAACCAACTGCCTGATATTCAAAGGGATTTGAGTATTGCGTTCTGTTCTGGTTGCCGTATCTCAAAAAAGATATAGCGGAATTAGAAAAGGTTCAAAGAAGAGCAACCAAAATGATAAAGGGGATGGAACTCCTTGTATGAGGAAAGGCTAAAGAGGTTAGGGCTCTTTAGCTTGGAAAAGAGGCAGATGAGGGAAGAAATGATTGAGGTCTAGAAAATCCTGAGTGGCGTAGAACGAGTAGAAGTAAATCAATTTTTTTACTCGTTCCAAAAGTACAAAGACTAGAGGACACTCAAGGAAGTTACATGGAAATACTTTTAAAACAAATAGGAGGAAATATTTTTTCACTCAACAAATAGTTAAACTCTGGAACTCTTTGCCGGAGGATGTGGTAACAGCAGTTAGCATATCTGGGTTTAAAAAAGTTTTGGACAAATTCCTGGAGGAAAAGTCCATAGTCTGCTATTGAGGCAGACATGGGAAGCAACTGCTTGCCCTGGGATTTGTAGTATGGAGTGTTGCCACGATTTGGGTTTCTGCCAGGTACTTGTGACTTGGCTTGGCCACTGTTTGGAAAACAAGATACTGGGCTAGATGAACCATTGGTCTGACCGAGTATGGCTACTCTTATGTTCTTATGTAATAGCTTCTGTCCCCCTAAATGCTGATATTCAGCAGCACCTAACTGGAGAGTGCCACTGAATATCACCACAGACCACCCTGCACTGTTCACTTTAAAAACAATGTTTACTGCTGCGGGCTGAATATCAACTGAAATGGGACTACGTTCTGACCATAATTGCTTTATCTTCTTATATGAAGCAAACATATTTAACTCTCGCATAGCTTCTCCATTTCCCTCTTTCACTAAGCCCTAGACATTATCACTTTTATAATATCTGATACAGGACCCAAAGAGGGGCATAATTGAATGAAAACGTCTATCTCCATGGGCGTTTATCTCCGAGAACGGGTCCGTGAAGGGGCGGACCGAACAGTATTTTCGAAAAAAATAGACGTCCATGTTTTATTCGACAATTTGTGAGCTGGGCGTTTTTGTTTTTCAGTGATAATGGAAAATGAAAGTGCCCAGCTCAAAAACGAATAAATCCAACGCATTTGTTCGTGGGAGGGGCCAGGATTCATAGTGCACTGGTCCCCCTCACACGCCAGGACACCAACCGGGCACCCTAGGGGGCACTTTTACAAAAACAAAAAAAAAGGTAAAAGAGCTCCCAGGTGCATAGCGCCCTTCCCTTGTGTGTTGAGCCCCCCAAATCCCCCTCAAAACCCACTGCCCTCAAGTCTACACCATTACTATAGCCCTAAGGGGTGAAGGGGGGCACCTACATGTGGGTACAGTGGGTTTGGGGGGGTTGGACGACTAAGCATTAAGCAGCACAATTGTAACAGGTAGGGGGGGATGGGCCTGGGTCCACCTGCCTGAAGTCCACTGCACCCCCTAACAACTGCTCCAGGGACCTGCATACTGCTGCCAGGGAGGTGGGTATGACATTTGAGGGTGAAAATAAAAAGTTGTGAAACATCATGTTTTGTGTTGGGAGGGGGTTAGTGACCACTGGGGGAGTCAGGGGAGGTCATCCCCGATTCCCTCTGGTGGTAATCTGGTCATTTAGGGCACTTTTTGGGGCCTTATTCGTGAAAAAACAGGGTCCAGGAAAAGTGCCCTAAATTCTAGCTACAAACGCATACTTTTTTTCCATTATTGGCGAAAGGCGCCCATCTCTCCTCGGCCGATAACCACGCCCCAGTTCCACCTTCGCCACGCCTCCGACATGCCCCCGTCAACTTTGTACGCTTCCGCGATGGAGTGCAGTTGAACACGTCCAAAATCGGCTTTCCATTATACCGATTTATTCGTTTTTGTGAGATAAACGTCTATCTCCCGATTTGGGTCGAAATCTAGGCGTTTTTCTCTTTCAATTATAAGGTGGAAAGTCTCCAAAAAATCTTAACAGCTACTTACAAAAAAGACTGCAACAATTCAGAATGATTTACCTTTCAACACTTTTAGGTAGTCTTTTAAGAGTACTAAATTTCATAAATTTTAGCAACAAAATACCTTTTGGAAATATCTATGTCTGTCATCTTACTATGCCCCGGTTATAGATCTCTTATTGTCTGTATGGGCACAATGCATTCACTGAGACAGGCTCAGCACCTACGCAGCACAGCAGGAAAGCTTGCAGCAATAGGTTTATTGACTGCTTGTGGGTGTTAAATCTATATAGACACAGATACATTGTGTGACCACTTTTATCATTATCTATACCTATATCTATACCTTATCACCCAAACATTAAGAAATAGGGGGAATACCCAGAAGCTTGATTATTGGTGTTATAAGCATATACCACATCTACTGCACCGCAAACTGATATTATGCTCATTGGATGACTGTATTGTTAAAGAGGAAAGACTTCAGAATCTCGGTCTCAGCTGATCATGCTACTAGCCATACAGCTGACCACAATGCTCGGTGTGACTTTTACTCTCGGTTCACGCTGGCGAGAATCCTCATTAGTCAAAAACTCTATCAAACTGTGATCATACTTTATTACAGAAGTACTTAGCTGTGGTTAGTGCTGGATTTGTTACTCTTGTCCGTGCCCGATGGCGAGCTCCCGCTTCGCTCTTTGCTTCAAGGAGCCGGACTAAACATCCCTTCACAGCACCTTCCTCTACCACCAGCTTGCTCCATGTAAAAGTCACGCCGAGCATTGTGGTCAGCTGTATGGCTAGTAGCATGATCAGCTGAGACCGAGATTCTGAAGTCTTTCCTCTTTAACAATACAGTCATCCAATGAGCATAATATCAGTTTGCAGTGCAGTAGATGTGGTATAGTAATATAGAATAAGAGCAAACACCTTAGATATTGTGTTATAGGCATATACTAAGCTGAAGATGTGCCTACTCCACTGGGCCTTTTACTTTGAGATCAGAGTTAACATATGTCACACAAGGTAAAAACATTACTTAACTAATAATTTCTTTTCCTTTAGTCAGTTGCATTGTTCTGAACAAGTCGGTGTTATCCCCTCCTATCAGCCGATGGAGGTAGAGAAAACTGATCTCTTCCAGTGAACTCCCTGGTTCAGTAGAAAACTCCAGTATTTATCTGTCAAAAAAGCATGTAAAGGGTCCCCTCAGCCATGAGCTGACCTTACCCTATGATGTACCGGATCTGAAAGAATAGCTCTCACAAGTTTTAGCCTGGATAAGGTGCTCTGTGATGGGAGACACTTCCTTATAAAAAAAAGAACATCATCCTTCTCCCTGAAAGGAAGAAGGAGGAAAGATAATATGTGGACATTGTTTAATTATATGAGTTGTGCAGAGAAAAGATGTTACACTCTAGATTGAAATTATTTAACTTTTTATTACTTCAAATAAAGTTTGAAAAAGAATATCTCAAAGGTTTAAAGTAAATTCAGCTTGTTGAGAGCATTTCAAAAGTACTTCAGACTAGCATACTATTCTAAGAATCTCAATCTTTGTTTGTTTGTTTTTTCCTCAGACTAAATTCAGTTGAATTTTTACATTAGAAATCTGCTTATTCCCAACTTAGCAGTTCACAAAGAAAACCTTCACAGTTCAGTTACCTCTGGTTTTACAAGAACCAGACTCAGGTTTTATTTACTTCAACATCATATGAGTAAAAGCAGCTTTAACTATGCAGGTTACTTTCTTTAACTAATGCTATTTATTTTATTACATTTGTACCCCGTGCTTTCCCACTCATGGCAGGCTCAATGCAGCGGGCAATAGAGGGTTAAGTGACTTGCCCAGAGTCACAAGGAGCTGTCTGTGCCGGGAATCAAACTCAGTTCCTCAGGACCAAAGTCCACCACCCTAACCACTAGGCCACTCCTCCACTATTTAATCTCTGGTGAATGTGTTGCACCAGAAAATCTGAACTTGGTCTATGAATCTCTCTCTCTATTCACAGTCCTTGTTCCAGGGATTCTTTTGAGGTATGCAAATGTATGTGATTTTAGCTTAAGTCTCTTTTAATGATGTCTGTGTAGATGCAGAAGACTTATCTATGGTTTGTTCAAGCTCTCTTGAATTTCAGTTCTTCTCCTTTCCTGCATATTGGGGCCCTGCTTCTTTCTCCCAGGAGTATATGATGGCATAGTAGCAGCCACTGAACCTACTACCTATTCTTAAAACCACAAATACAAGGGAATAACACTGCCTTCTTGTCACTTCAAGTATGTGCACCCTATTCCTCAGCACGGGATACCTAATTTACCCCCCTGTTTACTAAGCCGCTGGTGTGCTAATGCCAACATAGCCCATTCATACAGCTTAGTAAACAGGGGGGTTACTATATTTGGCTCACTACTTTAAAAATAAAATCAATATGATTTTCTTGTCAATTAGTTGCTAAAGTCTAGAACTGTATTTCCCTGACTAGGTCTTCTGGGTAGACTCACTTCAGCAGAACTACATACTCTTACACACACCAGCCAGATATTGGTTTCTCTAAAGTCCTAATGACAACCTTAAGCAGTGCTTGTGGCAGGAAAATCACTAGTAAAACAAAACTTTCACCTTTGAAATTATAAATTCACCTTAGAAATTAAGCACTGCTTAAACAAGCCTATTTTCTTAAACACAGCTCTCTTTACAACCAGAGCTTCTCTCTGTCAACTTTAGATATAATTAAGATGTTCCTTCTTACTTACAGGAGATCAGCAAATAAACTGCTTCTCACTGTTCCAGATTCCTCACAGCAAAATTCCTCAACTTTATCCAAAAATTCATAAGCACATAAGTGTTGCCATACTGGGACAGACTGAAGGTCCATCAAGACTAGCATACTGTTTCTAACAGTGGCCAATCCAGGTCACAAGTACCTGGCAAAATCCCAAAACAGTACAATACATTTTGTGTTGCTTATTCTAGAAATAAGCAGTGAATTTTCTCCAAGTCCATCTTAATAATGGTTTATAGAGTTTTTTTTGGAAGTTATCCAAACATTTTTAAACCCCATTAAGCTAATTGCTTTTACCACATTCTCTGGCAATGAAAGTTTAATTACATATTGAATGAAGAAATATTTTCTCCGATTTGCTTTAAATTTACTACTTTGCAGCTTCATTGTGTGCATCCTAGTCCTAGTGTTTTTGGAAAGAGTAAACTATTAATTCACGTCTACTTATTCCATTCCATTTATTTTATAGACCTCTATCATATCTCCCCTCAGTGGTCTTTTCTCTAAGCTGAAGAGCAATAGCCGCTTTAGTGTTTCCTCTCAGGAAAGTCGTCCCATTCCCCTTGTCATTTTCTCTGTACCTTTTCTAATTCCACTATATCTTTTTTGAGATGCGGTGACCAGAATTGCATACAGTATTCGAGGTGCGGTCGCACCATAGAGCGATACAAAGGAATTATAACATCCCCATTTTTGTTTTCTATTCCTTTCCTAATAATACCTAACATTCTATTTGCTTTCTTAGCTGCAACCACACACTGAGCAGAGGGTTTCAACGTATCATCAATGATGACACCTAGATCCCTTTTCTGGTCAGTGACTCCTAACGTGGAACCTCGTATCACATAACTATAGTTTGGGTTCCTCTTTCCCACATGCATCAGTTTGCACTTGTTCACATTAAAAGTCTTCTGCCATTTGGCTGACCAGTCTCCCAGTCTTGTAAGTTCCTCTTGTAATTTTTCACAATCCTCTTGCAATTTAACAACTTTGAATAACTATGCATCGTCAGCAAACTGAATTACCTAACTAGTTACTCCCATCTCTAGATAATTTATAAATATGTTAAAAGCAGCGGTTCCAGTACAAACCCCTGCGGAACCCCACTCTCTACCCTTTTTTTCTCTCTCTTCTCCTCCTCTCTTTTTCTCCTATAAGCTCCTTTTAATGTACCTGAAGACTTGTATTTTACTACACTATCGTATTAGGTTAGCATTGTTACTTGTTGTTGCTTTCTCTTTTATAACAAAACCAATAAAAATATTTAGACACTCTTTTAACCAGTTTTTAATCCACTAGCTGCTATCCCATGATTCTCCAATTTCCTCTGGAGTCTTTCATGAAGTACTTTGTCAAACGCCTCCTGGAAATCCAGATACAAAATATCAACCGGCTCACCTTTATTGACATGTTTGTTCACCCCTTCAAAGAAATGTAGTAGATTGGTGAGGCAAGATTTCCCTTGACTAAATCCATCTTGGCTTTGTCTCATTAATCCATGCTTTTGAATATGCTCTGTAATTTTGTTCTTTATAATAATTTCTACCATTTTGCCTGGCACTGACATCAGGTTCAGCAGTCTATAATTTCCCAGATCATCTCGAGAACCTTTTTAAAAAATTGACGTTATATTGCCCACCCTCCAATTTTCCAGTACCATGCTTGATTTTAAAGATAAATTACTAATATTAACAATAGTATTAAAGTCAGAACGATATCAAAAACTTGTCTGGATCCTTAAACCAGAATCTAATACTTCTTCACTTTCACAAGTTCTCAAAAATTATCCCAAAAATTCAATTTCAAATGCTCCTAAGTACTGGTCCCTCCTTTTCACACACTTATATATCTCCAATTTCTAACAAAACGTTCCAGTCAAATTGCTTTTTATTAACTTCAGACTAAAAATTTACCAGACTCACACACACATAACCCTGTGTCTTCAGATTCCACCTGGCTTTTCCTAGTACTTCCCCTAAATAATCTCAGGTCCCCATGTGACCTCCATCAGCCAATCAGGCACCTTGTAAAACACTTCTACACTGCACAGCTCCCAAACATTCCAACAACTATAAATGTTAACATTTAAAATTCCTTTTTCATATTTTAAACCACATACATCACCTTACGGCCATGGTTATGGGTGGTTTGTGTGAAAACTTGGACTCACAAGACTACGGGGGACCAAAAACGGGAAACTAAAGTTTTTCAGAACTTTATACATTAAACTGCACAAAACCATATCCAGCACAGTTCAGTCAAATCTGTGCACCTGTATTCTTACAGCTTTAAAACTGCCCGACTTTCTGCATACTTTAAATTCATTTAATTTCAAGCAGGTATCAGTGGCATTGTCTGAGGGTACTACAGCTCATGGTGGAATTTTCTCACCATTTTCCAGTTCATCATTGGGCTCTCCTGGCCCCCCTTCAGCTCCCAGAATTACAGGAGCCATACTTATTTTTTTTATAAATGCATGACTGTGCATGTGCGATTGTGTAATCACAGCTTCTTGAGATCCTCTTTCTGGAGTTCCACACTGCCCACGGACCACTTAATTTAAATTTTATCCTGGCCCTGGAGCCCCCAAAATTATTTTCTTTTCCTGGGCTCCCCTCGCTCCAGCTGCTATTAGGCCCAACAAGCCTGCCCCGAGGCACTGGCAGAACCCAGGCCTTTCTGAATGCTGCTCCCAGGCAAGAACAAGCCTCACATGGCTCAAAAATGGACACTTCAGTTGCAGATCGCCGACCATGTGGTCCCCACCTGATGCCACAGCCACCTGCAGAGGCATAAAAATATTAATCCCTGGTTATAAGCAGAAGGTTCCTTTGTAATGCACACCCATGCCCCTTCAACCACTGCAGCTGCAATGATCATTATGTGAGCACAACACCACAGAGTGGCACTCTTTACCCTGTATCTTGGATGATTACCTCATTGATTTCTCACATTAGCTTTTCTCCCTTTGTTGTCGTTTTTTTATTATGGTAAAGAAAAGAGCAGAGTACTCCGAGAACCCTGGGCCTTAGTCTTCTAAGAAGGGCTTCAGAACAGTGCAGTCGACTAAAGGAAAGGAAATTTTCAGGTAAGACATAATTTCACCTTTCTTTTCATTTGGCTGCACCATTCTGAACAAGTGGGATGTAGCCAAGCAGAACTACTGGGTTGGCAAAGAAAAACTTCCCTGAGGACAGTTCTGTCAAAATGTGAGCGAGCCTGGCAGACACATCAAATTTGCAATGCTTCACAAAAGAATTGAGCAATGATCACATCACTGCCCTACAGATCTCCTCCAAAGCGACCTTCCAGGCCTCTTGCAGCTGCAAGTCTTGAGACATGTGCTGCCTCTCTACAGGACCAAGGTATCTATCCCCTGAGAGGATGCCTCCCTCCAGTTTCTGAAGAATTGCACTGTGTAGCTATCAGGTCAGAAACTGGTGGCACTCAATGGTGCTGAATGAGCTGGAAGGCTTCTGGCCACAGCTCCCACTCCCCGGGATCCAAATGAGAGTGGCTGAGAAAGTCCACCCGGACATTGTCCTTGCCTGTGATATGAACTGCTATCAGAGCCAGTATATGCCTTTCCAAGGCTATAGCCATTGCATTGTTCATCATTACTCAGACTGTCTTCCCTTGAAGCAGAGGAAGGAATTCCACCAAGGCCAAGTGCACTGTCCCAGTTTCCAAGTGATTGACCATAGCACTTCCAGTGGAGACCAAGTCTCTTGTGTCACTATGCCCAGGCAATAGCCTCCTCAGCTGAGACTCACATTGGTCGTAACCACCACCCACTGTGGCGGATCCAGCGAGACCCCTGAAGGAGGTGGAGGGGATTGTCCCACCAGTCCAGGCAGGCTCTCACCTTGGCAGAGAGAGGGAGGCAAAAGGTACTCGAAATCCTGAGAAACTGAGGCCCACCTGGACAGGAGAACTGACTGCAGGGGATGCAAGTGTGTGTGTGTGGTGTGTGTGTGTGTGTGTGTATTCCCAAGGCACCATCTCTACCATATAGTCCAAAAACTGGACATAGTCTCAAACCTTGTGAACTAGTAACTTGCACAGCCTGTATTTATGAGACTGTGGCTTTGCCACCCTATTCTCAGGAAGGAAAACCATCCCTCAAGCAATATTGAAACAGACTCCCATGTATTCCAGGACATGGGTAGGGAGAAAGTGGTTCTTCTGGCAATTCACCACCCAGCCCAGACCCTTCAGGAAGGCGATGACCTGAGAAGTTGCTTCCCTGGCCTCCTCCTCTGAATTGGCCCAAGTCAGCCAATCATCCAGGTAAGGATGTACCCAGATTCCCTGGCACCTCAGGTAGGTCACCACCACCACAGTCACTTTGGAAAAGGTGTGTGTGTAGGGGGGGAGGTGTTACCATCCCAAAGGGCAAAGCTCAAAACTGGATATGGTGCCCAAGAACACAGAAGTGGAGATGCCACTTGTAGTGATCCACAATGGGAATGTGCAGGTAGACTTCTGTGAGGTCCAGGGATGTCAAGAACTCACCCAGATTAACCAAGGCAATCACAGATACTTACCAAATAGTTTCCATGAGAAAAAGTGTTGTACCCAAAGGGAAGCATTCATTCTTTTAGATCTAGGAATGGCCAAAAGGAGCCTCCATTCTTTGGGTTCATGAAATATCATCCCAGACTCTGCTCCTCCATCAGGACAGGTTCCACAGCTCCCAGGTGAAGCAAATGTTGCAAGGTAAGAGCTACAGCCATTGCTTGAGCTCCAAGCCACATGGAGACAACAGGAAGGCATCTGGAATGGTATGGATAAACTCCAGGAAGTAACTTTTTCCAATCACCTAAAGAATCCACTGATCTGAGGTAATGTGGCCCACTCATGGAAGAAGAGGGCCAACTTTCCCCCTACCAAAACCACTGAGGGGCCCAGCACACCCTCATTGGGCAGGCTGGGCAGCTCTGGCTCCACTGGAGGGGCCAGTCACAAGTTCTTTTAGGTCTGAGGTCTGAGGCACAGATCACCTAGCTAAATGAAACCAGACCACTCCCCTAGAGTAGCCTCTAGTGGCAGAAGACCACTGAGAAACCCTTTGTTGCAGCTTTGGGAGATGAAGAGGGCAAACCTCCTTCATATCCTTCACAAGCTTCTTCAGGTCTTCTGTGAACAACAACCAATTCTGAAAGTGTAGATGGCTGAGAAACTTCTTGGAGGCCACATCTGTGACCCCCTGACATAACCATAGCCAACACTGACTCACCACTGAGGTGGCAACTGACCGGGATGAAAGATGGACCAAGTTGTAAAGAACGTCCGCCAGGAAGGCTGCACCAGACTCCAGACGAGAAACATCAGGGCACTCCAGCACCTGTTGCAGCCAACTTAGCATGGCCCTCACCACATAGCTGCCACAAATGGCAGCTTAAATACCAGATGTCCCAAAGTCAAAGGCCAGGTGGAACAGCTGTTTCACCCTCTTCTCGAGGAGCTGATGGAGAGTTGATCCTCCTTGCACACAACAGCAGTTTTTTTGGTGACCACCATGATGAGCATGTCTACCTTATGGTATATCCAGTACTTCTCCATGTTATCAGGAACAAAGGTATACAGATGATTCAGGGACTTAAGTGCCCCATTCAGGCACTTCCACTCTACCAGCATCATGTGAGTCAAGGCCTTGAGAAGCATGAAATGCATCAAGGGCCCATGAGGCCTCCAGTAGACGATCTCCCTCAGAAGGGTCAACAGCAAGCGCCTTGAGCATCCCAAGGGTTTCCATGACCTTGTCTATGAGACAAGAAAGTTCCCAATGGAACAGCCGAATAACAAGGGATTGCTCCTCTTCCTCCTCCCTGGGAGAAGAATCCTCCTCACAATCATATTCCAAGGGAGACTGAGGGTCCAAGAGGTCCTCTTGATCCTCTGGAGTCCATATGAAGCCACCCAGGGCATTGGAGGGTGGCACTTGGACCTCTGAACAGGGCTCCATCTGGGAGTTTCTGGGCTCCTAGGGGCCACACCACTTGCCAATAGACTAGCCTCTGCCTGAAGAACTTGCTTAATCATTTGGATTAAGCTTTAGAGACAAAAAGAGCTGAGGGCCCCTTCAGGACCCTAAGCAGGCAGACTCAGAGTAGGTGGAAGGGAAATACCTCCACCCCTCCAAGCCCTAATTGGGGTCTTGCTGGCCACTGTTCCCACTAAAGTCAATGGGACCACAGGTCCCAATGTTTCAGTGCAGGGAGCACAACAGACAGCAATAGCATCCCCAGATCCCTATTCTCCCTTCTCCTGGGGTAATTTCCCATCGGAAATGGCCCATCACAGGAGGGGCAGACAGAGCCAGTAGGTGTGCTAATCTGCCAGTTCTTGTAGATGGAACAGTGTCTATCAGCAGGGATGCCCAGCCAGGTGGCACGCCTGCCTGATCACTTGGGCTGACTGTGGCTGGAGGGGGCTCTGACATCTTTTTTTTTACTGACTTAATAGGTTTTATTCCCCATTGGAGAGGGATGAGGACCCAAGACCCTTCTGCAGGGCTGAGCCAAGTGTCTCACTCAGTGGATTCTAAAAAGCGTGACTGGAGCATCAGAGTGCAGCTCTGCACTAAACCAGGTCCAGTTCTGGGACCAGGAAACCTGGGAGCGACAGTTAGGCTCTACCTTGCTATGTAGCCTCGGCCAGCAGAGCAGGGAGCTAGGCCAGGGTCCAGGATCACCAACCTGAACAACCTACTGGAGTTTTCCACTGACCACCAGCAGGTTATACAAGTGAGTTCACTGGAAAAGATCTGTTTTTCTCTACCTCCATCTGCTGGTGTCGAATGGAATGCTTTTTTTTTTGTTTGATTGAAAAGAATGTGTCCGTTTTGTGATCAGTTAATTCAATAGATAGTCTTTTTTTTAACCACAGCAACCATTTAATGTTTTCTTGAGAGTTATTAAAGTCTGTCCCCTGAGGCAGTCGGATGACAAAAAGGGCCCTTTGAGAAGCTGAATATCCTGGCATGAAGGGAAGTATGATGCTCTGATGTGAAGAAGTGAGATTCTCAAGTACTATGAAATTTATTGCTTCAGATAAGTATTTATTTTCCTGATTGGCACCTGTTCTGAAGTTAGGACTGAATTCAGACATCATTGAAATATTACTATGGATGATTAAAATTGTTTAACGGCTTTCCTAAAATGTACTGTATAAAGGCTTTATTACTGAGAGTTTGTAGGTTGGAGTTGGAGTTTGTGTTTTTCTGACCAATGATAAATGGATAAAAGTGGAGGCATGGCTTGACGTCCAGAAGGGCCTGGTTCAAATTCTACTGCAGCTCCTTGTGATCTTGGGGAAGTCACTTAACCCTCCATTGCCTCAGCTACAAACTAGAATGTGAGCCCTCTCCAGGGACAGAGAAGTGCCCAGTGCAGCTGAAAGTAACTCACCTTGAGCTACTACTGAAAAAGATGTGAGCAAAATCTAAATAAATAAATAAATAAATAAATGGCAATCTCTGTTTTGCTACATGTGAGAATTTTCTTGAGAAACTGAAGTCTTTTTCCTCCTTGTTTATTGAATGCAGGAGAAAGATCCATTCATACATAACATAATTTTCTCCAGCAGTACATTATATTGGATTTACAACTGATTTCTGCTGGTTACTGTTTGATGTTTTGGTAACTGAAGTTTTGGATCAGGCACCAAATCCCCATTTTGTGGCCCCTGTTATTTTTTGGTAGATCTAAATGCAGGGACTCATGTGTCAGAATTATTTTTTGTTTGATTATAAATTTTACCAACAGATTTTGGGAGTGGCCAATCTTTTTGTGTCATCTTTTGAAGAAAAATGGATTTATACATCTTTCATTTAAAAGCAAGGATTTTGTTGGTGGAGATTCATAGATCCACAAGCAGAAAGAGGCTGGAAACAGTCACAACAAATCACAGGTCCAAGAACAGACTGAGAGCAACGGGGAGGAAGATGCCTAGTGCTTTTGCACAAGAGTTTTGAAAAAAGCACAGCTCTTGTACGCATGCATCAGGCAAATCCAGAAGCAAAGCACACATCTGCATGTTCTGCACCTTTAAATATAAGCTTTTCAAATTTTTTTTCACCTCAAAAGCTTATATTTAAGCGCAGAAAACAGACATCAATGTATGCTTTGATTTTGGGGTTTGCTCTGACTTGCATACATTTGTTTCTCACTACCAGTGCTTACAGGCTTCCTCAGGCTTCCTTTTGCTTTCAAGTTAAATAAAAAACAGCTTTTAAAGAAAAAAAATCATGTGAAATCCTCTCTTCAAACACCCTAATCTGTGCTCCAAGCTGGCATTAGGGCTGCTTTGGTTTGTGCATTGTTCTTTGAGCATAGGGAGGGAATAGGAAATGACCTCATTAACATCCATTTGGCACACACATTGTTTCCTGTGCTAGAACCCTCTGAGTATTGTGTGCTTACTAACGCCAGTGCTAGTCCGGCACTAATCGCCACTAGTGCCGGCGTTAGGTTTTGATTATTAACCATCAGATAAAAAAAAGGAGGGGGGGGGGGGAGAGTTATGAGCTTGAAAAAGAGCACTCATTGCATCAAAGGTTGCCTATATTGGGCTCCCAGAGCTCAGTATGAAATGCTAAAATGAACAATTAAAAAAAACTTATATTTCTAGGTCTACTGACAATGTCCTTAAAGAAGCAGTTTATATAATTACAGGGTTGTATTGCACAGACCTCAATAGATAAAAATAAGGGGGTTCTCTTATCATGTACAGCTTGCAGGGATCACAGAGTACTGATTTCACAAACACCACCCAGAAGCAGGCATATTAATTAATAAGACATCTGGCAAAGAGCAGACAGTGCAGGTCTCACTAACTAGGGAAAATAAATATATACACACTTGCATCCTCTAAGGAAACATGCTGAAATAAAATTGTTCTTAGGATCAGATGGTACAGATCTCAAAAAAATGCTGCATATCTCCGAAGTGGTGGGACAGAAGGAATCACTGTGAACTTGTAAAACATGCCACTAAAATCATTTTTTAAAAAAATCATGGTTTAAAGGGGCAATGCACATTTATTTAAATAAGAATAAACCATAAAAATTAAGGGGCCCTTTTACTAAGCGGCAGTAAGCACTAACGCACGCTAAAAGGCACTACCATGGGAAGTGCTCAGGCATCCTGAAGTAGCTCCAGGATCAGTGCACGCCAATCCTGCGATACAAAATATAAAATACTTTTTAGCATGGGAGGGTGTTTGGGGGCAGAGAGTAGGCATGCCCTGTGCTAATCAGAAAATCACCGTGTACTGCCAATTAGCGCAGGTTTAGCACAGGAGCCCATACCACCTTGTAAATAGGTGGTGGCAAGGTGTAATTGGGGAACTGGCGCGTGGCCATTAATGGAAAAAAAACAAAATGGCAGCCATTTTACTTCCATGCTAAAAGTGGCCTCAGCATGCGGGAAATTCACATGCCTTAAATAGTGCAGGCCACTTTTTGGCATGGCTTAGTAAAAGGGACCCTAAAGCTTTTTGATGAAAGTTTCAAAAAACTGCCATTTGCCTCTGAGAAGGGGATTAACAGAGAACGCGTGGAGGTGTATTTTCAAAGCATTTAGACAAGTTACATGGAGTACATTAAGAATACCATCAAAATTGTTTAAAAAAATCACAGTTTTAAAAGGGAGCTAGGTTGTTTTCAAAACAAAAGTAAAAACAGCTGTAAAAAATGTCATTAACCAACACATTGAGTTTTGTCTTTCTCTGGATTCATGGGTATCTTGGAGAGCATATGATATTCAAAGTGTATAAAAATTGATGGAGCCATTGGTATCTCATAGACTGAAACTACTACTACTACTTAGCATTTCTATAGCGCTGCCAGGGTTACTTAGCGCTGTACAAGTTTAAACATGGGGAAGGACAGTCCCTGCTCAAGAGAGCTACATGGCCATATCTTAGAACCTTTTCATTGTATAGTATTAAGGCAACTGTCAGTTTCTATTTTTTGAAAAGTAATTTTTGAGCCAGACCCCATATTACAGCTAGGTGTAGGAGCAAAACAGACACACACTGTTTTGAGGTACCCGACAGAGTAAGTTATAACAAAAATGGGTCCCAACCAGACTAGCATTGATTAGGGAAGTGTCAGAAGTAAATGTATTACCCTTTATCCATAGATCCAAGCCCACTGCACCAAAATAATAAAAGAAACTAACTCCATACCCAAATTTTATAAAAATAGGGTCTTATTTTATTTACAGTAGCAGCAAATGACATAGAGTAAACATAAATAAAGACAAAGAAAATCCTATTACAGAAATAGCTTGGAGTAAAGGTATGTAAATCCCTAGCTAAACTCTTAAAGTATAACGAGTCACTCTAACCCCAGGGCACTATGCAAAAGTATACATGGTACATATACAGCTTGATGCAATCCTTCAGATGTCAGCATATTCTTCAGATGTCAGTCTGGTCCAATGCAGATCTTGTCTCTTGGATGTGGTGTGGAAACACAGCAGCTAACCCTGGCAAGAGTTGCCTTTTATGGAGAAATCGGGAGCCTTATCTCTATTACTGATGTATTTTTTACCCTTGAAGAACATAAACAAGTTTCTCCAAGTGTTCTGCATTGATGTCAATTCTGATAACAGCTTGCTGCATTGATGTCCATTCTGATAACAATCTGCGTCAATACTGAGAACACTGTCCTTTATCAGCAGCTTCTGTCCAGTAAACAAAAGCTGTTATTCTTCTGTTAGACTGGATGTCTCCACAATTTTAAGTCTTTATAGAGGAAAGCATGAGTTTGTACATTATAATCAGGTTCTTGATGCTGGATAATGTCATGCATGTAGGACCATATCGTCACATGGATGGCTAAGCATAGTGCTCCTTATAATGCTTCTGTAGTGTTTGTGTTTCTCCTACAATAGGAAGACTATTGGTATAAATTTTCTTGGTAATTGAAATTATTCATAATTATTGGTTGTCAAATTTGTTAGCTTTCCTAATTTCCATCAGAACTATATCATCCATCTGTTCATTCTGGCCAATCAGATGGAAGTACACCTCCATTACTATTCTCGTTTCATTCACACATGGAATTTATATCCATAAAGATTCCACATTGCATTCTGTTTCCTGCAGAACCTTTATTGACTCAATGACCTCTTTAATATATAGCACCACCCTTCCACCATTTTGATCCATCCTGTGACTGTGATATAATATGTACCCTGGTATCATGATGTCCCATTAGTTACCCACATTCCCTATGTTTTCAAGATGCAGCCCTCATCATTGAGCACTATATATTATAACTTTCCCATCTTATTTTTTTAGGTTTCCAACATTTGTATACAAGCATCTCATAGTATGTTTTTTGTTTATATTTGTAACCTGCTTAGCAGTTGGCAGGAATAATTTGCAATCTGTCAACTCGGTTCTTTACTAAAAGGCACCTGGGCTACTTTTGCCTTTATTGTAGCTTCTCTGTCTGGATGCCCAAAGTTCTATGTATTGATAGTAACCTTCAAAGATACCTCACTCCAACCTCCTCCAAACCATGTCTTCCTGATCAACTGTCAGCTTTTCCCCTGGTTCTAGTTTTATCTCCTTTTCAAATGTTTGTGGCAGTAGCCTGGTCCCATTCCAGTTAAGGTGAAAGCAATCTTTTTAGAATAGTCCCACCCCCTTACCCAGAATGTTACTTAGTTCCTAACAAGTCTAAATCCCTCTTTGCCCTGCTATCATCTCAACCACACACTGAAACTTCAAAGTTCTGCCTGCCTCTTTGCATGAATAGGAAGCATTTCTGAGAATGCTACCATGGAAATTCTGGATGTCAACTTTCTACCTAAAAGTCTAAATTTGGCTTCCAAAAGGTCTCTCCCATGCTTTCCAATGTCATTGCTATCTACAAGTACCAGGACAGCCAGCTTCTTCTCAGCACAGTCTAGAATCTAGGTGATACATGAAGTCTGCCACGTTAACCAAGTGATCTTCTTGTCCACCAGCCACCGAGCTATCTACATGCCTAATAACTGAATTGTGAACTACAACAGCCATCCTAACCCTTCCATCCTGGACACATTCTCCTGGAAACACATCCTCGGTGTAAGAAAATATTGCATCTCAATTCAAGTAACTTTTCTTCTCCATGGCAGCACAGAGTCTGCCAGACTTCTGTACTATGTCCCTGAAAGTCCCCTCTATATACCTCTCTGCCTACCTCTACTCATCTTTGAGAGCTAGGTGCTCTTTGCACTGAGTGCACATATGTGACCTCTTGTCAACAAGGAGATAACCATATGTGACATGCTGCAAAAGACTGAATAGTCTCCAACTTGCCACTGTACTGCTGTCTGCATCTTACTATTGGTGAGCTGGTTTGCTATTTAAAGTTGCTAATGAAGTGGGCATAAGCACATAAGCATCGCCATGCTGGGACAGACCAAGGGTCCATCGAGCCCAGCACCCTGTCACTGACAGCAGCCAAAAGAACAAGCAATTTGTCCCACCCATGCTAGAAATACTGTATTATTCCCTCGTCCATTCAACAACATTCTATGGCTTTTTCCTCCAGGAAGCCGTCCAACCCTTTTTTGAAGTCCGCTAAGTTAACCGCCTTAACCACCTTTTCCAGCAGCGAAATCCAGAGTTTAACTACGCGTTGAGTGAAGAAACATTTCCTCTGATTCGTTTTAAATTTACCACACTGTAGCTTCATCGCATGCCCCCTTGTCCTAGTGTTTTCAGAAAGCGTAAACAGACGCTCCACATCGACCCGTTCCATTCCACTCATTATCTTATAGACCTCTATCATATCTCCCCTCAGCCGCCTTTTCTCCAAGCTGAAGAGCCCCAGCCTCTTCAGCCTATCCTGATAGGGAAGTCGTCCCATCTCCTGTATCATCTTTGTCGCCCTTCTCTGCACCTTTTCCAATTCCACTATGTCTTTTTTGAGGTGCGGCGACCAGAATTGAACACAATACTCGAGGTGCGGTCGCACCATAGAGCGATACAATGGCAGAATAATATCCTTATTTTTGTTTTCAATCCCTTTCCCTAATGATACCCAACATTCTATTTGCTTTCCTAGCCGCAGCAGCACATTAAACTAACACAAAGTCCCTTACTTTTAATAGGTATATTGTATGCTGTTTATTTTTGTTTCCTTCAAGGCAAACTGCAAGGATCTAAAACTAATCTATTTATAAAGGCTAATAACTTGCTGATGAAGATGTCTATTTCATCTTGAGGTGAAAATGTTCCTTCTTTTCCTCTTAATTGGCATAACAGCCTATATATCAAAGACGGAACCTGTCTGGGGTTTTTTTGGAGGGGTGATTAGAATCAAAGGCTGAACAGAAAATTTTTGCAGGTAAGCTATGCCTGAACTGACTTCTACTACAATTATTACTACGACTGCTTGTCATTTCCATAGCACTACTAGACAATATGACGTCTAAGTGTGACTTTGGACGTTTTGCACAAAACGTCCAAAATCCAAATAAGAAATAAGGTCATTTTCAAAAAAAAGAAAAATGTCTATTTTTTTTTTAAATACTGTTCCGAACAAGGTTTTGTGCCTTGGATGTTTGTTTTTTGGACCATTTAAAAATAAAACTACAACAAATAAGTGCAAAACGTAGAGATTCATGCCATTGGGATATAGGAGGAGTCAGCAGTTATAGTAGACTGATCCCCCAGACATCCCAGGAGAGCAATGGGGTACCCTAGAGGGCACTTCAGTGCATTTTATGAAAATGTTTCCAGGTATACATCTCACCTTTGCTCCCTTATCTTATCCCCTGAGCCCTCCAAATCCCGCCCAAAACCCAATGTCCCCCACTACAATAGCCCTTATGGATGAATGGGGCACCCATATGTGTGTACAGTAGGTTTTGATGAGTTTGGGAGGGATCACTGTTTCCACCACAAGTGTGAGAGGTAGAAGGAGATAGGGACCCGAGTCCCCCACTGCACCGATAACTACACTTCTCCAGGGACCTGCATGCTGCTCTAAAAGACCTGTCTTTAACATCTGAGGCTATCATAGAGGCTGGTAAATCATATTTTTATTTACATTTTGGGGGGGTGGGAGGGGGTCAGTGACCACTGGGTGGGTATTGGGGGGGTCCCTCCAATAGTCATCAGGTCTAGACCAAAATGTCTTGGTTTTAGTTCTGGACTTTTTTGTTTTGTTCCATTATGGCTGTAAAACATCCAAGTGTTAGGTATGCCCTAATCCCGCCTTCGTAATGCCCCAACACACCCCCTTGTGATTTGGATGCACTGCAGATGAATTGCATAGATAAATGTCTGCAAAACAGGTTTCAAAAATACCGATTTGGATGTTTTGAGAAGAAAAAAACATCCAAATGGTACTAAATGACACTTTTTGGATGTTTTTCTCTCTTTTGAAAATGAGCCCCTATGTAACATTGTAAGGCTAAGTACTTTGAAAATATGCTTCAAAATGTATCAATTTAATCCACTTTTCCCTTTCTCCATGTTTTATGTCAATTTCCCAGTATGTAAATACTGACAAGTTCAGATTCCTTCCCAGCAGTATCGGGAATGGGCAGTCAGAAAATGCTTATGTCATTTTTTCCATTATTTTTTCATTTTGGAGCAAATGTTGTTACAACTGCTTACTATCAGAAAATAGTGCACCCTCATTGCACATAGTGGACACTTTTAATAAGAGTGTACCCTTATTTGTTAAGAAGAATGTTCACTATTATTAGCTTACGACTTTAATTTTAAATGACAGCCCATCCCTTGCAGTAACAGGTACTGAATCAGCAGTTAAAGACAGAGGGTGACTAAGCTCTGGTTTGCCTGTATATCTGTGCTTCTAAGGCAATGCTTTTTAACAATTCTTTTAGTGATTCATACTATAATTTGGTAACAGATGGACCCTTTCAAACTATCCCTTTTTATTTTTGTTATACTTTAACACCTATTTAAATAATGTCACAGTTTATCACTTCCTAATAGAAAAAGCCCTTTGCAAAAATCTTTATAGGGCCATTTCTTTAGCAAACAATTTGTCTCTGTATACACAAAGAAATTTTTACCCTACTCTGCTTTCATTCTTTACTAATAGATAACAGAACATCTTTGCAACTAAGATATGCGTGAACTGACAGTAAAAATACACAGATAATTTTAAACAGACACAGAATTTATCAGTTTAACCTAAACCTCCCCTTTTCTCAAGCTTTAAGACAATTTCCCAGCAGATAAATACTTACAAGTGCAGATTCCTTCCCAACAGCAGCAGGTGCTGCTTCAGAAGTCCATCAAGACTGACAATCAGAAACAAAGAAACATAAAAATGTACAGAAGACCTTATGGCCTATCCAGTCTTTCCATCCTTACCATCTACTAAGCTCTGTTATCCCTTTTTCTCCTTTAGAGATCCTCAGTGCTTGTCCCATTCTTTCTTGAATTCAGATGCAGTCTTCGTCTCCACCATCTCCACTGGGAGTCCATTCCATGCATTTATCACCTTTTCCGTAAAGAAGCATATCTTTAGATTACACCTGAGTCTATCCTCTCTCATTTCATCCTATGCCCCTTCATTGCAGAGCTTCCTTTCAATTGAAACGAAAAAAGCCTGCCTCCTGTGTATTTAATGTATTTAAATGGCTGTTATATCTCCTTCGCCTGCCTTTCTTCCAAAGAGTACATATTGAGATCTTTAAGACTGTCCCCGTACAGCTTTCTGATGAAAATCACTGACCAGTTCAGTAGTTGTCCTCTGGACCGACTCCTTCCTGTTTATATATTTTGAAGGTGCAGTCTCCAGAACTGTGCACAGTAGGAAAGTGCAGCCTGAAAAATTTCAGGTGTCAATTCCCATGTCATTTTGCAGTCAGGCACACCCTGTAACTCCATCCCCAAAGTTGGAAGAATGTGCACTGTTAATAAGACACAAAAATCATAACATTTTGTATTTTTTTCCTGCATTTTCATTAAGCATCGCCATACTGGGACAGACCAAGGCAGTGGCATTCCTAGGGGGGGGCGGTGGGGGTGGTCCGCCCCGGGTGCACACCGCTGGGGGGGGGGGGTGCCGCGCGTGCCTGTCCATCGTTCGTTCCATGCTCCCTCTGCCCCGGAACATCCTGTTCCGGGGCAGAGGGAGCATGGAACGAACGACGGACAGGCGCGCGTGGCACCCCCCCAGCGGTGTGCACCCGGGCAGGGGGGTTCTTTCACGGGGGGGGGGGGAGGGTCCTTTCACCAGGGGGGTCGCGCTGCATCCGGGGGGGGGGGATGCTACACCCAGGGGGCAGGGCGCATCAGCGATCCGCCCCGGGTGTCAGCCCCCCTAGGAATGCCACTGGACCAAGGGTCCATCAAGCCCAGCACCCTGTCACCGACAGCGGCAAAAAAGAACAAGCAATTTGTCCCACCCATCCTAGAAATACTGTATTATTCCCTTGTCCATTCAATAACATTATATGGCTTTTTCCTCCAGGAAGCCGTCCAACCCTTTTTTGAAGTCCGCTAAGTTAACCACCTTAACCACCTTTTCCGGCAGCGAATTGCAGAGTTTAACTACGCGTTGAGTGAAGAAAAATTTCCTCCAATTCGTTTTAAATTTACCACACTGCAGCTTAAATCACATGCCCCCTTGTCCTAGTGTTTTCGGAAAGCGTAAACAGATGCTCCACGTCGACCCGTTCTATTCCACTCATTATCTTATAGACCTCTATCATATCTCCCCTCAGCCGCCTTTTCTCCAAGCTGAAGAGCCCCAGCCTCTTCAGCCTATCCTGATAGGGAAGCCATCCTATCTCCTGTATAATCTTTGTTGCCCTTCTCTGCACCTTTTCCAATTCCACTATGTCTTTTTTGAGGTGCAGCAACCAGAATTGAACACAATACTCGAGGTGCGGTCGCACCATGGAGCGATACAACGGCAGAATAATACCCTTATTTTTGTTTTCCATTAGATGACATGAAACAATATGGGAAATAGCATTGGCATTACCCATGTCATATCAAATGAATGCACATTCCTAGTACACAGCACTGTGAGGCGATTTTACTAAGGCACAAGGGCACATTCATGCATCAAATTGGCAGTACCACGTGGGTACTACATGCTCTGGGTGGTAATTCCATCTTTGGTGGACACCCAAAACACGTGATAGAAAATATATTCTATTTTCTACCATGGGGCGCTTACCTGGCAGTAATCAGCAGCTGGCGCACGCTGGATACTTACCATCCAGTTAAAGCGTGAGACCTTACCACTAAGTCAATGGCTGGCGTTAAGGTCTCAGGACAAGAATGGAGGCACGTTGGTTTTCATTTTGCCACACGTTCATTTTCCGGCACAATAAAAAAGTCCCTTTTTTTCCAGGCATTCTCAGGAAATGGACCAGCGCATGTCCAAAACACACACCTACATCAGCGCAGGCCACTTTTGGATGCGCAGTAGTAAAAGGGCCCCTCTAAGTCAGATCTCACTGGAGACTTATACATAGATATTATCGCCTCTTTTTCCCGCTGGCTTTTCCACTTCCTATGCAGCCGAGCATCCTTCTATTACCTTTTCTACCTGTTTGGCCATCTTAAGATCATCAGATACGATCAGTCCAAATTCTGCTCTTTTTTTTTTGCACATAGAAGTACTTTACCACTTCCGTTGCCTGAGATACAAATGTGAAGAACGATTTTATAAGATGTTCCTAAATTTAGGTGCCATTTGCATGCACCAATTGATAAAATAGGCATCCTTATACAAGTAAATGATGTTTTCATGATATTTATTTATTTATTTGGTCCACTTGTATCCCACATTTTCGCAGCTTATGCAGGCTCAATGTGGCTAACAAAGTTACAAGAAAATTACATAATACAACAGGAGAAAATTGTTCCAGTAATAGGATACAAAGAAGTACAGAGGAGCTAAAATAAGAGAATACAGATGGGAAAACAGGAGCAACCAAGGAGAAGCTGACAGAGGGTAAAGAGCAGGTAAACTACCAAAATGGGGAAAAAGGAGGTTAAACAGCATTGCTGACTTCGGGGTAGGCTTTAGTAAACAAATACGTTTTTAACAGGTTTTTTTAAAGTTTGATGATCCGATGACTCTTTCAAGAGTCTCGGCAAAGCATTCCAGGTTCGTGGGCTGATGAACGAGAAGGAAGAAGCGTAGAGCGTCTTGTATTTCAGATTCCTGCATGAAGGATAGTGCAGGTTAAGATGTTCAAGATGACACCATGGAATTTCTTGCAGGCAAATCAAGCAAATCGTATGTGTACACTGGTGCTTCGCCGTAAATGATCTTGTGAGTTAAGGCACAGATCTTGAAATCAATACGGTCCTTAATGGGAAGCCAGTGAAGTCTCACACGAAGAGGCTGCGAACTGTCGATGCATGATTTTTCCATTTATGCATGAAAGAGATTGCATTCAACAGAGTCAGTGTATGCAGATCAATCTCATGCATATTCATGGTGGATATCCTAAAAACCTGACTGGCAAAGGGGTACTCCAGGACCGACACTGTTCTAATGGATGCAAGGTGTCAAAACGGGACAGGACCAGCAGATCCATATGAAAACACACACCTATTTATAGAATAGAGCCTAAGCATTTCTGCGTGGAACTGTAAAGGAGGCATGACCATGGGTGGGCCAGGGGTGTTCCCCTAAAATGCATGCACTGTTATAGGATAGTGCAAATCCGCATGCTGGGATTTACACCTAGTTTCTGTTGGTGTAATTCTCTGCAATACAACAACACTAGAATTCAGAATGCACAAAACACAACTCTCCCACTGTTCAACGACCTTATGTGGCTGTTCCACATGAACTTTATTACATCTCAACATCACTCTATATTTGTAAACACCGGAGTCTGCAAACGCACCTCTGGCATGATGTAAGCCACATTGAGCCTGCAAATAGATGGGAAAATGTGGGATACAAATGAAACAAATAAATAAAATAAATAAAAATGTATGGATCCTGGCACTATAACATAAAGGGTCCCAATCCCAGAATGCCTATTATAGATTACTGTTCAGCACCAAATTCTGAGTGCCATTTACTGAATCCAGCCTTTAGTGTATAAGTGTGAGGGGTATAGCTAAGGATAATGAATTTAATATACTGCCTTTCTGTGATCCAACCAAAGCAGTTTACATATTATATACAGAGGGTGTAAACATGGGCAGAGTATAGGTGGCTTATGGGTGTGTCTATAAGATACACATGTAACTATGTTACTTGCACTTTCAGGCACACTTAGGCACCAACAGTTACCATTGCCACTGAATTGGCACAACTGTTGGCACTTACCTTTAGGGAAAAGGGAAATGGGACTTGATAAACTGCCTTTCTGAGGTTTTTGCAACTACATTCAAAGTGGTTTACATATATTCAGGTACTTATTTTGTACCTGGGGCAACGGAGGGTTAGGTGACTTGCCCAGAGTCACAGGGAGCTGCAGTGGGAATTGAACTCAGTTCCCCAGGCTCAAAGTCCACTGCACTAACCACTAGGCTACTCCTCCACTCCATGCCATTGCCAACTTCTGCTAATATTCTATAAAGGCATTGGTGTCAAGATGCCATTATAGAATTGGCACTCAGCACATGCATTGTTGTGCATAAATCTTGGCACCAAGTTATGGAATTGACATTTTTGATTGTAAGCCGTCCTGGGGATAGGAAAATAACTGGTATACTTGAATGTAACTTACCTTGAGCTACTACTGAAAAAGGTGTGAGCTAAATTCAAAATAAATAAATAAATAAATGCTGTCCTGATCCTTTGGGTTTTGCAACCCAAATACATGGCCTTGCATTTTTTTTAGCATTAAATCTTAGCTGCCAAATTCCAGACCTTTCTACATGCTTCACTAGATTCTTTCTCTGCAGATTTTGTTATGGGGAATGTAAGTTGGAATGTGTTTGAGACTGCGGGCGAATGTGAAACAGTTAAAACATTGAAACCAACTATGGCCTCTAAGAATTTGTGCTTACTGTGTTTTGTGCCAATTGGGCTCATTGATTGGTCAGAGTCTTGTATGTATTGGCAACTCCTCTCTTGAGAAGGGTTGTCTTCCGGAATCATTAAAACATGCTACTGTGAGGCCACAAATTAAAGAATATGAAGCTGAATCTCTTGAGTTTGGTTAATAATAGGTCAGTCTCCTCATTACCTGTTTTGGCTAAGATTATAGAAGAAGTGGTGTTATATCAACTGTGTGACTTCCTGAAAAAGGCTGGACTTTTGGATCCATTTCAGTAGTACGAGTTTCACCCTGCGCATAGTACTGAAACACTGATACCCATCATGGATGGTGATGCTTGATACATCTGCTGCATTTGATACTGTTGATCATGGCATCATGATACAGCGAATGCAACCATGTAGTCAGAGGTGGTTCTTTGCATCATATTTGACTGGGAGATGCCAAGAGGTGAAATAGGGAAATACTTTCTCTGCTCCTTCAGCAATAAAGACAGGTGTTCCACAGGTGTCTAACTTATCAGCTATGCTCTTACCCCTGTTTTGGGGCACTTTTGAAAGCCCATTTTTTTCACCTTAGCCTTTCCCTCCTCAGTGGGTGTGCGGTGAGGCCCAGCTCTTGGCCCTGGAGAAATCCAACTACTTCATCGTCCCTTTTCTTTCAATTTAATGGAGCTCCTTTCTTTTCTGATGCTCTGTGAAGGGTGGTATATCAAGCCCATAATAAACTAAAAATAACAAAAATCTTCAACATTTATATCCTTCCATTGTGTGGGATTTTGAGAGACATGGATGTGCACTATTGGTTTTATGCCAATGATATACAATTTTTCTTCCATTTAAGGCATCGATCTCAGATGCCAGTGGGAAGCTTAGTGGAGTGATGACAGATTGCCTCATAGCTTTATCAAAATAACCTGGTATCGAATGTGTCTAAAACTGAAGTAATGATAATGGGGAGGACAGCTAAGAATAACTTATCTACTTCTATTTTTATCAGCAATCAGGAGATATTATTGTTTGAGCATGTACGTAGTCTGAGGGTAATTCTAGACTGCCTTGATGATAAAAATGCAGATAAATAAAGTTATGGTGGATTGTTATTATACGTTGCATTTGCTGCATAGATTAAAGGATTTTCCCAAGGTGCTACAGAATCTGGTGTTAATGAAAGTTGATTATTGTAACTCAGTATATTTAGGTCTTCCGGGATCTACCCTCTGGCCGCTACAGATGGTACATAACAGTACGGGAAGGCTTGTGGCTGGTCTACTGCAGTACCCCTCAATTGAGGTGGCTTCTTTGGCTACCGACTGAATTCATGCTGAGGTTTAACATTTTATTGTTGATTCATCTGGTGTTAAAGCAGGGTGTTCCTTACTACTGGAATGGGATTTTGCACCTTGAACATTGTATGCAATTCTGGTCACCGCATCTCAAAAAATATATATAATGGAATTAGAAAAGGTACAGAGAAGGGCAACAAAAAAAAGGGGATGGGACGACTTCCTTATGAGGAAAGTCTTAAGCAGCTAGGGCTCTTCATTTTGGAGAAAAGACGGCTGAAGGGAGATATGATAAAGGTTTATAAAATAATGAATGGAGTGGAACAGGTAGACGTGAATTTCTTGTTTACTCTGTCTAAAAATACTAGGACTAGTGGGCATGCAATGAAGCTACAAAGTAGTAAATTTAAAATGAATCAGAGAAAATATTTTTTCACTCAACATGTAATTAAACGCTGGAATTTGTTACCAGAGAATGTAGTAAAAGCAGTTAGTTTAGCAGGCTTTAAAAAAAGGTTTGGATAGCTTTCTAAAAGAAAAATCCATAAGCCATTATTAAAATGGACTTGGGGAAAATCCACTGCTTATTTCTGGGATGGGTGGCATAGGATGTGTGCTGTTTTGGGATCTTTCCAGGTTTTTGTGGCCTGAATTAGTCACTATTGAAGGAAGGATGCTGGGCATGATGGACCTTTGGTCTGTCCCTGTATGACCATACTTATGCTCTTATGTTCTTATTAGATACATGCCAAAGAAAGTATTGCGATTCAGAGATACTGGGTTGCTGAGAAATCCTGATTTGACTACTGTGCAGTTGGAAAAGACTAGAAGTAGAAAGTGATTTGGGGACAAAAATTCATCCCCATTCTTTCCCTGCAACCAAAACTTTTTCCCACCCCCACAATCAAGCAGACCACCTAATTCTATCCCCAAACCATTCCTGCATTCTCCAATCCCTGTCCCCACCCCATCCCTGCAGTCAAGCAGACTTCATAACTCTATCCCCTCACTGTCCTCACATTCTCCATCCCTGTCACTCACCATCCCCACAGTCTTGATTTTCTTCCCCGCTTCTCCCTGCTCAAAGCTGAAAGGAAGATTGTAGCAATTTTATGGGCCTACATGCATTGTAAATAAACAACTTAGGCCTATAGTTTGAAAAACAAGTAACAATATTTAATACTGATAATGAAACACTAATAATAATATAGTTAATTTTTTTAATCCATGAAGAACCAGTAAATCATCGACTGTCTCCATGTTTAACTGAGCCTGCCGATCCTCAGTTGTACGACCAGCTTCATGGATTAAAATAATGAGGATAATGGCTGACTGGCTAGCTGGCTGGCTGGGCTTGACTGACTTACTTGCTGGGTTGGCTTGGCTGGCTAGGCTGGCTAGCTTGTTTGCTTGCTAGCTGGGCTGCTAGCTGGGCTGGCTGGGTGGCTACCATCTTTGGGGCAGGAAAGAAGCCCACTCTTTCCTGCCGATTGCCCACTCTTTCCTGCCCATTGCTGCTGCACTGACTGATAGCACCGCCTCTTCAAAATGGCTGCCCAGACAAGTCTCAGTGGCCATTTTGAAGAAGGTCCCTGTTATCTGTTTTTTTTAAATACTTTTGTTAGTATCCTGAGTTCTCATTGTTGTATTTGCATAGTTAATAACTTGCCTGCTCTATTTCTAGCTTGAAATCATTTCTATTCTACCATATTATAATTGAATTGCAATCCTTTAGTTAGAATGGAATCATTTTCTTGTCTGGGGCTTGATACAATGGCCTCTCATTCTGAACAATTACCAAAGCATAATTTTGTTTCTAGCCTTTATTTCTTAAAGAAAAAAATGTATCAGGATTATTTTACTTCTCAGCACTGCTTTCAAACCTTCAATCACTGAACATATGCTCTTCCTCTGAAACTACCATCTGTATATATTTTTCACTATTTAAGAGAGAACTAGCAGGTCTCCAATGTAAATTTATTTGGCCTCTGTCTCAGTTTAAGAATTAGTGCTTAACACACATTGCTATTTTATTATATTTCTTCCTTAAGCATAGAAAGAATCAATTGTAGTATAATTCTTGTGCACTGCAAAATAAAATGTCAACTTTACTAATTCTGCCAGTAAGTTTTGAGACCCCCATGATATAATATGGAGGCTATTTACTAAGGACCCTGTTTACCAAAATGCACTGGCATTTTTAGCACATGCTAAAAATTAGCACGCTAACGTTAGAGACACCCATATATTCTTATGGGTGTCTCTAGCATTAGAGCACACTAAAAATGCTAGTGCACCTAAAGTTCGGTTTAGTGCCCTAAGGAGCCCTTTTACTAAGCTGCATAAGCGTCTACATGCGCCCAACATGCATCAAAATGGAGTTACCACACGGTTACTGTGTGGCTCTTGTGGCAATTTCATTTTTGGCATGCAGGTCTGATACATGCGTCCGAACAATAATTTTTATTTTCTGCCGTGCGTATCGGATGCACACCAAGTGGCATTTGGCGCATCTAGGTTATTACCGCCCAGTTACTGCGTGAGACTTTACTGCTAGGTCAATGGCTGGAAGTAAGGTCTCAGACCCAAAATTGACAAGCAGCAATTTTCATTTTGCCACATATCCATTTTCAGCAAAAATTTTAAAAAGGCCTTTTTTAGAGGTGTGCTGTAAAATGATTCTGTGAGTGGTCAAAACCAGTGCTGACACTGCCATTTTTCAGCACACCTTATTAAAAGGACCCCTTAGTTTTGCTAGGTCTTTAATGCAAGTTTTAATGATGTTGAGAGTAATTCTCGTATACCATCATCTTTATCTGCTGTCATTTACTATGTTATTATACTATCACTAAAAAGCTTTTGATGGTTCACAGTCCTGAAAACTAAAATAATAAAAGAGTTTAAAATAGCAGATCAAATACATTAAGAAAATATTTTTAAAATAACCAAGTTTTCACTTGCTTGTGAGCTATAATGAGCTTCTAATCTAATTTCTAATGGAAGAGAATTCCATCATTTAGGAGCAATGGTGAAATTTTTTTTTTGAGTTAGCATTAAATGAATTGTTGAACAATAAGAGAAATCAAGTTTGTTAACATGAAGCAATCTACCTGGTCTAACAGGAACTGTAACCTAAACACTTATTTAGATATATCTGACTTAGACCATAAAGAATTTTAAAAATAAAGAACAGAACCTTAAATTCTATGCACGTTCTAATTGGTAACCAGTAGCAAAGGAGCAATATTATCATACTTAGATCTCTTCAGAACAAGTCTTGCCACAGTATTTTGAATTAATTGTAGTCTAGACAAAGAAGCATGACACAGTCCTAAGAATAATACAATAGTCCATGATAGAAAAGACAAGAGCTTATACCAATTTCCATAAAACGTCTTCAGAAAAACAAGATCAAATTTGGCGTAAAAACACAACTTAGTATATGATAGAGTTATCACTCGATGAACTTAGTATTCACCTATCAAAGTGCAGTCCAGTAAAACTCAGCTTTGAACCATGTTTTGCATTGGGATGAAGATATCATTAAACTGTAATTTGTTAATAAGGAACACAACACCTACCCATAACAATGTAGGTTTTTTCCACAATATTTAAGTTTATTTGCATTCATTCGTTGCAAAATCTTAAAAAAAAATAATCGTTAACTAAAAGGGACAGTTCAGTGCAGGAGGAAAGCACAGGAAATACAGGGGTCCTTTTACTAAGGTGCGCTGAAAAATGGCCTGCGATAGTATAGGTGCGGGTTTTGGGTGTATTCAGATCCATTTTTCAGCGTGCCTGTAAAAAAGGCCTTTTTAAAAAATTTTGCCGAAAATAGACGTGCAGCAAAATCAAAATTGTCACGCGTCCATTTTGGGTCTGAGACCTTACTGCCAGCGGGTAAGGTCTCACGCAGTAACCGGGCATTTGACCCGTGTAGCTGATGTGCGCCAAAAAATAAAAAATATTTTTCGGATACGCGTACCGGACGCGCACCAAAAATTAAATTACAACAAGGGCCATGCAGTAGCCAGATGGTCACTCAGAATTGGTGCATGTTGGGCGCATGTAGGCGCTTACGCAGCTTAGTAATGACCCCACAGTCTGCACCTTGTCTGCATATATGTAACAGGAAAGATTTAGTAAAAGGAGAAGCACATTTAGAGAAATGAAAACCATATTGAACAAAGTGAGGAATGGCCTAGTGGTTAGGGTGGTGGACTTTGGACCTGGGGAACTGAGAAACTGAGTTCAATTCCCACTTCAGGCACAGACAGCTCCTTGTGACTCTGGGCAAGTCACTTAACCCTCCATTGCCCCATGTAAGCCGCATTGAGCCTGCCATGAGTGGGAAAGCACGGGGTACAAATGTAACAAAAAAACTAATGGGGAGCTTTGAGGTACCAAACACCCACAGAAGGTGAGCTCTCCACAGCAAATCCAACAGGATAAAACAAACAGTGGATCCAATAAAAGTCCTCTCACAATGAGTGTCTTCCTGAACAAGGTCTTTATTCACAATCTGCATGTCATGATGGAGATAATTCTTAAGCATGCTTCTTCAAAAATATTGAGAGCCACTGAAGTACAGCCCCAGTTATTCCAATAGACTCTAAGGGATTTTTTTTACGAAGTTGCAGAAAAGAGGGCCTCTGTTGTATTGGCGCATGTTTTTGATGCAGACCGAGGCCTCCTTTTACCGCAGTTTCCCTTTTCTTAAAGAAATGGCCGTGCAGCAAGTGAACCACTAACCATGTGGCCATTTTTTTTTTGGGGGGGGGGGGGGGGAGCATTGACTGCCAACCATTGAGGTGGCAGTAAGGGATTCTGCTCTAACCTGGCGGTAACCGGTGCTGCAAAAATTTAAAACATTTTGCAGTGCCACAATGGCACGCACTGGGAGAGGGAACTATCATGTGGCTGCTACAGTAGCCTAGTGGTATTTCCCTTTTAGCGAGCGGTAAGCCCGCATTAGGCTTACTGCCACTTCGTAAAAGGGCCCCTAACTTCTCTAATAATAGATCATGATCTAACACGCCAATGGGGCCCTTTCACCAAACAGTGGTAAAAGGTGGCCTGCGGTGGCGTCGATGTGTGGATTTGCCATACGCTGAGGCCACCTTTTCCTGCCATTGGTAAAAGGGCCTTTTTTCAGGAGGACTGGTAAATGGCCGTGTGGTAAGCAAAATATTGCCAGGTGAAGCCCATACCACCTCCTATTTAGGAGGCATTGAGGGCTCTGGCACTAACCCTGATCACCGGATATATGCAAAATCAAATCCCACCGTCCTCAGTAAGAATAACAAAATATCCTCTATAGAACTAGGACTTCCTTTGTGAAAATACACCGAGGAAAATAGTTGATACTTTAATACAAAATGCTTTTTAGTATGCACATTGATTACTACTGTTACTCTTCTAGACTGAATAGAAGGCTTCCCCTGAAGGCGTTTTCAGGGAAAGCCTTCTATTCAGTCTAGAAGAGTGACGGATTGGATTAAAAAATTCTGGGGGAGAAAAACGTTTTAAGATAAGTACACGTTTTTTTGATTTAGCACAATGTTTTGTTATAGCACTATTAACTGAGGAAATAGCACATACATATACGTTTATGCACAAGAGTGCCCGATGAAAGAGGTGCTATGCCACCGTGTCAAAAGAAATTATATTGCCGTTAAAAGAGTGGTTGTTTCTGAGGGCACTCTTTTCATTATTGAGTAACAGTAGTAATCAATGTGCATACTAAAAAGCATTTTGGACTAACCCTGATCAGGCAGTGACTAGAAAATAATGCATTTTCTAGCACCAGAAATGGCGTACGGCAAAAGCAGGATTACTGTCGGGCTCCTGGGTTAGCCTGGTGGTAGACCCGATTTGCTGCATGCGAAGCTAGTGCTACCCCTCCTGCCCTTTAGTAAAAGGGCCCTCAAATGCAGAAAATAGATCCAATTGCATCAACAATGCATTTTTACCATGATCCAATACAGCGTGAAGTTCAGTAGTAAGGGCAAGCAGACAAGTGTCTGTTGAAATATTTTCTAAAACCTGATTGATAAGGATCTATGATATTAAATTCCTCCAGATAATTCTGTAGATGGTTTCTCCAATAGCCTCAGTCACTTTAGTTAAAAATGGTATGCTTGCAACCGGTCTATAATTGGAACATTGATCAAGTGGTTTAGAAGAGTCTTTCACTAGAGGAATTAGTATAATGGTACTAATCTCTGATAGAAACACACATTGTTCAAAGATAAGATTTAAAAGATTGACCAACCATTGAATTGTTTCAAGTGGCAGATGTTTAAGTAATTTAGTAGGACAAAGGTCTAATTCCAGAGACGAGTAGTAACTAAGTACTTGTACTTGGTTACAGTACTTAAGTACAATTTTCAGCACTTTTATTTGTAATGAGTTACATTTTTATCTGCAATGCTTTTCACTTTTAACTCATTACAAATAAGCAGTACTTTTGTACTTTGTAATGAAATACAAGGTACTAAAAGAATTAAAAAAAAAAAGTATTTTCCCTGCCTCTGCTTTGATTGGATACTGTGAGAACAGAGACTGTAGTATCCAATCAGGTTCAAGCAGAGGCAGAGAAAATAAAAGGAAGGCTGTCTTCCCTACCCCTGGCCCAATGTGTGCCCCACCCCCAGGCCTCAGTGTGCCCTCCCAGAGCCTACCTTTTGCATCCTGGTGGTCTAGTGGCCTCTTTAGGGCCATTACCGCAGCTTTCCATGATACCGCTGCATATTCAAAATGGCCACAGAGACTTCAAGCATCAGTCTCGCACCAAGACTAAGCTGTGGCCTCGTAAGACTGCCACATGAAGTCTCAATGGCCATTTTGAATACGTGGTGGTTTTGCAGAGAGCAGCAGTAGCGGGCAGGAAGGAGTGGGCTTCCTTCCTGCCCCGAAGAGACAAACCAGCCATGTCCAGCTGGTGAGGGGGGCTGTAAAAAAGGGGACCTTGAGGCCAGCTAGCCAAACTCAGCCAAGCCCAGCCAACCAGCCAAGCTAGCTGGCCAAGCCTAGCTGGTAAGGGGGGGGGGGGGTAAAAAGGAGAGCCTGAGGCTAAGCAAGCCAAGCCAAGCCAAGCCCAGCCAGCCAACCAGCCAGCCAGTCAGCCCAGCCCAGCTGGCCAACTAGTCAGTCAGCCAAGCCCAGCCAGCTAGCCAAGCCAGCCAAGCCCAGCTGGTGAAAGCGGGGGCTGTAAAAATGGGGAGCCTGAGGCCAACCAGACAAGCCCAGCCAGCCAACTAGTGAAGCCAGCCAAGCTCAACCAAGTCCAGGTAGCCAGACATTCCCAGGCCAGCCAGCCAGCCAAGCCCATCTGGTGAGTGGAGTTAGGTTGGGGTTGGGAAGAGATGGGAGTGGCTGAAAAAAAGAGGAGGATCGTGGCCAGCCAGCCAAGCCTGTCCAGTGATTTGGGGGGGGGGGGGGAGCTATAAAAAAGGGAAGGCTCAGAGCCTGTAAAAAATGATGGATGAGGCATGGGGGGGGCAGTATAAAAGGTAGATGGAGTGTGGGTGCAGGGAGGTTCATGAGGGACTACCTCTTCTCATGTGTGAAAAAGAGTGGGGATACTGTTAGCATCAAATGTCTGTGTTGGGCTGATCTGTACTATTTTAGGGCTACTTTTACAAAGCAGCTGTAATGATTCCCGCACAGCAAATTCAACAAAGCCTATTCAGTTCCTATGGGCTTCAATGCATGTACCTTGTCTTCGTAAAAGGTGCCCTCAGCTTGTTTTGGTTTCCAATAGGTGTATTAATGTTCTTCTGCCTACTGTAATATTCAGGGTGTTTTTTTTTCTAGGAAGGACCTTGTGTGACTCCCTAGAAGTTAGCTTGTAAACATACTAGTGATCCAAGTTGCTAAGAATACTTTTTACGTTGTAGTAAAAAAAAGTAGTTTTAAGAGCTGTACTTTATTTCTTTTACTTTTTTTTTTTATAAGACTTTATACTTTTACTTCACTACTTTTGAAATTAGTACTCTTACTTTTTACTTAAGTACTTTTAAGAAGAAACAAACCAGTGGCGTTCCTAGGGGGGGGCGGTGGGTGCGGTCCGCCCTGGGTGCATGCCGCTGGGGGGGTGCCGTGCGCGCCATTCGTTCCATGCTCCCTCTGCCCCAGAACAGGTCCTGTTCCGGTGCAGAGGGAGCTTGGAACGAACGAATGACAGGCGCGCGCGGCACCCCCTCAGCGGCATGCACCCGGGCGGTTCTTTCGCAGGGGGTGTGTCCTTTTGCCGGGGGGGGGGGGGGTTGCGCTGCATCCGGGGGGGGGGCGCTGCACCCGGGGGGCGGGGCGCATCGGCGATCCGCCCCGGGTGTCAGCCTCCCTAGGAACGCCACTGAAACAAACCCATCTCTAATTCACAAAAACCTTTACCA